>NC_065526.1:1572787-1577414 GCF_006386435.1 Epinephelus moara | reverse complement strand
CCTACTTGTGAATTTTGAAGCTTTTACGTGTCGTAAAAAAGGCGGTTGCTAACAAGTTGCTCAATACGACTACAAACCCTGTCAGGGACATTAAACGTCATCACCCCCGAACAGGCGAGAGTGCTGGCAGTCCGCCATTACAGCTTCTTATTTAGCTTAAACAGTCTGATTTCCCCATTATACAATGTTTTTAAAATAAATCAGTTGTTGAAAGCTTAGTGGCTTTGACGTCAAGAGTCATGCGACTGTGGAGTAGTCATGTAGTCCGTTAAAGCCTAACGTTAGCTTTTTACTTCTGGCGATCACATTTAAGCTTCAAATGCGGTATGAAAGGTGTTCATATGTGAAGATTATCTCGCTGAGCAAAACCTGGCACACTCTATTACAGCTCACAAGGTTCACTGACAAAACAACTGTCTTTTACTAAACACATTTTCCCCACAAATACAGCATGCTAACATTATTAGCACAAGTCTATGACATTTTACATTGTATAAATTAGCCTAGCAGCTAGCAGAGATTTTCAGAGAAATTCAGCTGGAGCAGACTGAGCGACTGCACAGTTCACTGTCAGGTCTTTCAGCCAGGAGGGGAAGTTTGCGTTTCAAAGACACAAAAGAAAGGAAGCAAACTGACTTAGTAAAAAAACGAATAAATCAAAAGGTTCATAATAGAGACAAGGATGAAGAGAGGAATGGCCGGGGGCCCACAGAGACTGCTGATACTCAGGGCCCAGAGTGTCTGTGCTCCGGCCCTGGACATCAGTTCACTGTGAATGCATTTCCTCTTGCTTTGGTCCTTAGTGCTCAGGAGAAGTGTTAAGTTTGAGAGACTTGAGATTTCCCACAGCTCCTAAACGCAGCCTCAGAGGGGTTCACCGAGTGCTGCTCCCGCTGAGCTCCGGATACCGGGATGAAGGAGGACCGGGGGAGGGAGGAGGCGGCTCTCCGGTGAGCACACACTCTGTCTCCGGTAGACCGTGGCTGTCGGTCGCTCTCGGTGTGTGTGTGTGTGTGTGTGTGTGACGTTATTGATGAAGACAGAGACTTTAAATGAAACCGTGAGCAAACTGACCGGCTGGAGCTCGCGCAGCAGGAGTGAGAGCACGCGATGAGATGCCTATGTTCCCGGGCTTTACTCCCGGCTCGGAACGATGGACTGCATCTGTATTGTCACCACTAAGGTAACGCCTGAAAAACCTCCGTTAGATACCGACACACAAACACTGTGGACTGCGGCTTCACTCAATGACGAGCTTGTGTTTAATTCGGCGTGTGTCTGATCCACCAAACTGCATTTACTATATTAAAAAATCTACTTTTTAGGGAACTGTTCGCCTCTCAATCCCATAGTCTGTTCTCTTTGAATAGCGCAGCTAACCAACGGAGGCTGGTGATGGCATGTGGGGAACAAAATATTAAAGTTAATTTTATACGGTAATGCAGTGAATCTTTATGGAATATAACACTACCGAATTAAACACAACACTGTCCACATTTGATCGATGGTGTCTTGTGATCTTCTTTGTGTTGCGTTTTTACGGATAAGTAAGGAATAGTTAATTTGTCATTTTTCTTAATGGTAGTTTGGCACGGCGTTTCCTCCGGACAGCACAGGGACCTACAGCTTATTTGACTGATGTTTTCATCGCCACCACAGAAACATTAGATAACTCCTAAAATGAGATAACGTTATTTGACACTCTAGCCTTTGTATTGATGCCTGACCGTAACTGATCAGATCAATAATCAGCTAATTGTGCTCATTTCCTCACAGCAGTGTGTGGTGCAGAGTTGCAGTTTGTTTTAATTAACTTTAACAGTTAAAGCTGCTTTATGTGGTTGTTAATAATGACTGATGGTGGAGGCTGGAAGCTCAGCATCCACATCACACATCACATCGTCAGCCTGTGTTCATCCAGAAGAGACTAATAATAATCTGATGTCATCTTTCTGCTGTGTCGCCTCAGTACTGAAGCAGGAAAAGTTCATTTGCCACCTCCCACACATGATCTCAGGCCAGGTGGGCGACCTCGTGCCGCTGTGTCATCCAGGCTGCTGCTGGTGTTATCCCACTCTGTATGCACTCCTGGAAAACCTGGAAAGTTCCTGAGCAGTTTCCCAGATCTGGAAAATATGAGATAAGACAACATTAAAATATCCAGGAGAATATATTGTGTGAGAGATCGCCCAGCAGGCAGCAGCTGACAGGTTGTGTTCAGGTCTATGGTCTGTTCACATGTTTTATTTTTAATGGTTGAAGGTGTTTATGAAAGCAGGTGTATTACATAATATCTTGTTTTCTCATGTATCCTGGACAAACTGGAAAATTTAGATTGTTCCAGGTACAGAGAGACACCTGGGAAATATGATCCTCTAAGTGGACATGATCCAAGTAAAGTCCGACCAAATATTTTTTATTGGAAAAAAATGTGTGTATATGAACAAATAGGTTAATAAGTGGAGCGGTTCCTCTGTTTTCTCTGTTCACGGTCATCGTTCAGAGTTAAAGAATATCTGAATAAATCAGAAATGTAAAGATTTTTTACACTTATGAAATCATTTTAATCGTTCACAGTCCAACTTTGTTTTTAAAAAATATAAATACATGTTTTCACTTTCTTTTACATAAATATATATTTTTACCATCTTGTAATATATATTTAACTTTCATGTAACACAAATACATATTATTACATATGTTATACCGCCTTGTAACATACATGTATTTTTTTACTATTGCATAACATTTATAGGCATATTTGACCATCTTGTAACAGATACACTGTTTTTATATATATAATATATTTCCAGTCTTGCATCATATCAGTACAGATATAATAACATGGTAATCAGTGCAGTATTAATTTTAACCTAATTGCTGAGGATAGATTCTGTAATAAACAGTAATATAGAGGCTGATTAAAGCGTGATTTCTGGGACACATGAGGAGCTCTGCTGTTTGACGGCAGAATGTGAACGTGACCTTTGTGTTAATATTTTTTCACTCTCTGCTAAATGTGTGTTTAAAGATAAACTGAGTGTCTCTGACTCTGTTTAAAAAGCTTCGCTGAGGCAAAGCGGCTGACGGCCGACCTTTTAATAATGTCAGCGCGGCGTCTGATGTGGTCGGTTTGTGAGCTGTCGTGTCGTCCTGGGACCAGACTGACCCTGAATTCACTCCAGAAGTGAGACGTCAGAAAGACGAGGAGGGAAATGAACCTAACTGATTTTCAGGTGGGGTCCATGAGGTGTGTGAGAGGAGACATCACCACTGATTTGATTTCTCACCAGTCGTAGCTCTGTAGAGCCACAGTGAAACCAGGAGAGGTGATCAGTCATCAGAGATGGAGTTGATATGTTAACATCAGTGTCGTGAGTTGGTGTGGATCGATGGGTTAGTTAAGATGGAGGCTCTGTTCTGGGAGACGGATGAGTGACGGACATCAGAAGCTTTTCAGAAATGTCTTTTGGGTATCAGAGTTGTAGCTCGGCCTCTTTTCAGTTAGCAGTGGGTTGATTCAAAGAAATTTAAAAGTAAGAAGAATTTGGATGAAGCATCTCAGAAACATGATTTATCAGTGAGTCAGTCGGTGATGATTTCTGCTAAAACCAGTGAATCTATTTATTAATTAATCAGTTAGCCAACCAGCACACAGTTATTTGAACCTAATGTTGACAGTTATCACATAAAAATGCCAAACATTTTTCTTAAGCACTCGCCAATATATTTATTTGTGGGTTTATTTCGCTTCTTTAACATTATGAAATTATTTTGATTGTTTTGACATTTATGAAGAAACCTGATCAGATTTATGCTCCGCTAACTTGTAACAGCCATTTTTATGCCTACACAGTGGCGATAGCCTTGACCAGAGGCAATCTTGCGAATGCAATATCTCAAGAATGGCCTGAGAGAATTTCTTTGAATTTGGCGCAAACATCCACTTGAACTCAACAATGAACTGGTTAGATTTTGGGGGTCAAAGGTGAAGCTCACTGTGTCCACGTCTGTCTCATTTTTGTGAACCCCATATTTCAAGAACGCCCTGAAAGAATTTCTTCAAAGTTGGCACAAACATCCACTTTGAGTTGATGAACTGATTTTGTAGTTAAAGGTCAAGGTCACTTTGACCTCATTCATTGCATTATTGTGAATGCAGTATCTCAGAACACCCTATGGTGATTTATTCAAATTTGGCACAAATATCCACTTGGACTCAGCGATGAACTGATTAGATATTTTGGTTGAAAGTCAGAGGTCAAGGTCACTGTGTCTGCGTCAGTCTCATTCTTGTGAACAGCTTGAGGGAATTGCTTCAAATTTAGCACAAACATCCACATCGGGTTAAGGATAAATTGATTAGTTTTTGGTGGTCATAGATCAAAAGTCAAGCTCACTGTGTCCGTCTCAGTCTTGTGGATGCCATATCTCAAGAAAACCTTGAGGGAATTTCTTCAACTTTGGCACAAACGTGGACTGAAAAATAAACTGATTAGAATTTGGTGGTCAAAGGCCAAAGGTCACTGTGACCTCACGAAACATGTTTTTAGCTGTAAGAATTCATACACTAATTTTAACCAAACTTGACACAAATGTCTAACAGGATAAAATAATGAAGGTCAAA
>NC_065526.1:1483500-1572039 GCF_006386435.1 Epinephelus moara | reverse complement strand
AGTCATACAACCACAGGGCGGACTGGTGGGCGGAGTCATACAACCACGGGGTGGACTGGTGGGCGGAGTCATACAACCACAGGGCGGACTGGTGGGCGGAGTCATACAACCACGGGGTGGACTGGTGGGCGGAGTCATACAACCACAGGGCGGACTGGTGGGCGGAGTCATACAACCACGTGGCGGTGATTCTATCTTTTTTCAATCATTATTAAGTAAACATGAATCATTTAATGTAAAAATAATTCAGATGAATACTTGAGTTCTGTTGCAGTCTTAAATCCAAATGGTGACGTGTACTCCTCCCACCACCTGTGATGATAGCCTCTGCAGCTCCGTGGAAAATCCTGACAATGTTTCACACACGATGACAAACAGCTGTGATACTGAGCAAAGAGTCAGTGCTGTGGTTTCAGTCCTGGTCTCTGGATGCTGCTGTGATGTCACTGATGTGGGGGCGGGTTGAGTCCTGGACCTCCTGCTGGGTTTGGGATCAGATCCCTCCAGGCCTTTTCTAAAATCCCATTTCTGTGTGGCGTGTCGTCATCCTCCTGCGCTCGCCTCTGATCTGCTCTCAGCTCCAAAATCTCCCCTCTGCTACTTCCTCCCTCAAACACTCACCCTGTAAATGTACAGTCATGTTGTGCTGCTTTGACCTTTGACCCTCAGCCTTGTTTATGTTGTGTCACAAACAGTGGAATTTATGTCTAGTAAAACGTTTAGGTGCAGTTTGTGCAACTTTTTGGCTGAGACATGGCGATGTGAGGCAACACAGCAGTTGCTCTACATTGCCGTTAGTCATTTGATGTCTGTTTGGTGTGTGGGGGCCTGAAAGGAACAGTGTGTCAGATTTAGGGGAATTTAGTGGCGTCTAGCAGTGAGGACTGCAGATTACAACCAGCTGAAACTTCTCCTGGTTAGAATTCCTTCAGTGTCCTCTCCGAAACAAACAGACCAGCTGATTTTAACCAGGAGAAACTCTGAAAAAGACATGTCATGTTACAAATAAGTCAGCAACAGACTGCTGACTACAGTGGCCTGAAGAAACCAAATGATTAGAAAGTATTTCCAGCCTGTGAGCTCGTACCTGCAGTCTCACACTGTAATTAATTCCTTGAACTGGCATCATGTCTTCGGCTAGAAAGTTCGACACTGCGTCTGTTATGTCTCTGCTCCTTTTCCATCACTTCTCATACGGGGTTATGGTGGCAAAAACGACAACATTGCTTGGTGTGTTGGTGCCGCCCCATAGCAGCAGATGTGCTCAGCTGTTGAACACCTGTTGGTGGATTTACTGCAGTTTGGGTGGATATTGATGCTTTCAGTGCAGTCACTGGGACGCCACCTTTTCAGGTGATGGAAAAGGTTTGTTGTGGTTCCCGGCCTGGTTGGCACCAACTGACGATGTATTTTGCAGACCGTCTTTGTCCGTGCGTCGTCACCTTTCAAGTAGCCAAACCACTTCCAGATTACCGATGTTGTGTGACCTTTTCTTATCCTCAGTTTCGTCCATTTTTTAGGACAACACAAGCTCTTCTTCAGCTTCGCTTCCTCTCATTTTCCCCTCTTTTTGTTATGTCCAAGCTACTTTCTCTTCCTCCTCACCTCAGCACAAACTTTGCAGTGAAAATTGGGCGTGTACAGTGTTGCGCAGCCCCAACACTGCAGACTGACTGACAGCTGTCTGTTAACTTCTGCTGTTTGGATCTATCTAGGTCTGTCCACATCCAGTGAACATAGTTTATCATCATCATCGACGTAATACGTTTTATTGCGATCCCGTTTCGAGATTGTTTTATCGACCAGACCTATTCATAAGTATCAAAATTGCTGACAGTCACTCAATTCATCGACTAATCGACTAATCGTTTCAGCCCTGTCGTTTAAAATGAACCAAACTGATGATAAATTGTGAAGCGATTGATTAATGTAGGGAATATTATTCACATGAAACAGACAGACGTTGATGCTTTAGTGGATTCGTGATGCTTGTGTGTTGGACGAGGACGAGGTGTTGGAGCCTCAGGTGCAGCCTGTGTGTTTGTAGGGCAGCGCCTCAGTGTTGGGACTATTTTCAGCTCTTTATTAAGTGAGTGCTGCAGCTCTGTGGCTCAGCAGGACCAAACACAGTCAGCTCGGTCTAAATAAAGTCGCTGCTGCTGCTGCTGGTCATGTTCCTGCAGACGCACCAGCACCTCAGGATGCCTCCACACATCTGATCTGAGGACACAGGTTACGTGTTTATAACCACCTCTTTCCACATCAGCTTAAAATAAATTAGGGCCCGAGCGCCCAACGGTGCAAAATATTATTATTTATGCACATGTATTGCATTTTAGAGGAGCTGAAGGTGCTTAAAAACAAACTTTGCACAAACATCGGAATTTTTTTTTGTATTTCATGAGTCTCAAGCTCGGATGTATATAAAAAAAAAAAAAAAAAAAAAAAAGCTCAGTAGCACATTCAACAAAATTTCTAGGAAGCAGCCCCCGCTGTAATGTTCACTTAGGTGTATGAAAAGTGGCACACACACAAAAACGTCTCTTTGAGCCACACTCTTAACCCAACAGGAAGTCAGTGCAATGTATTATTAGGTGTGTGTTCTGTAGCGCCACATAGTGGACATGGGAAGTGGTACGTAACTGCAGAAAGTCACTTCCAGCGCAGCGCTGTGCACATCACCCATGAAACGTCTCATGTGCAGTGTAGGGCTGTGCCATATCATCTTGTTCACGATAATACCGGAAAAATTCATATCCTGATACTAACGATATTTCAACTTGTTGACACATTGACGTCATACTGTTACCCACGGCAACAGCAAGCATGGCTGAAGGGGAAATTATTCGGTTAGGTTGACATGTAAAACTATACCGCATATTTTTTTTCAATTCTATGTTCTTAAATTAACAATAAGAAATAGTTTTTACTAATTAGTCATATTCGTTAACAGTAACGTTATCGCAAACATGCCCTAAAATATTTTGATATTATGTCAGGGCCATATCGCCCAGCCCTACCACATTGCCTGACTGTGGTGTAAATGTACGTCTGCATCAGCCAGCGTCCCGCCTCCACCCCTGATGTGCGGGAAGCTGCGAGGGCCCGTTCATCTCTGCTCGCAGCTTTAACTTTTTGACGTCCCTGATTTCGTATTTGTTGGATGATGTGGATTTGTTGTTGAACAACCCAGCCTATCCCAAGATGCACTGCAAGCTGGTGACGACTGGATTGTTTTCATTACAGCGTCTGACACACCCCCGGCAGCGGTGGCGGCAGATTACACTTTACTGGGTTTCAACTCACTCGAATAGCTAACGACACAAATGTTATTGAACACAGGAGGCCGTCAAACATGAAAGTTTTGTTCAAATAACAGACTAACGTATGTGATGTGACGGTGATGCGAGGCGACGTTGCTAGTTAGCCTCTCATCAAGTGCAGCTCCTTGCTAGGTAACAGGAATGCCAACGGGTCGGGCGAGAACAACTTGTGGTGCAATGAGGAAATCCTCCACAGACCAGACAGTCCCATTTCGGAGATTGTTCGGTTTGGCTGATACGCAGCCGACCCTTGAATTGAGACACAGCTAAGGCTGCAGCCTTCGATCCGGCATTTTGGGCAGTGTCAGAGGCTCCTCCGATGCTGGTGTCTGTTTCAGAACAGCTCTAGACTGCAGCACGGATATCAGTGGCTCCAAGTGTTGTGTTTACTGCCCTGTAAAGGGTTAAATCTACTTTGTGTGTGACGCTAAAGCTAACGCTACCTGCAGCTATATGTGAGAGGCTCAAACTGGAGCTACAGTTAGCAAATGTTCTGCTTCATAAGATAAGACAGAGCTGTGTTTAACACACACACACACACACACACACACACACACTGTGCTTTGTTGAATTAGAATCACCTGGTTTGTGTTCGGAGTATTGTAGTGTGTCGTTTGTCTGAGAGCAGCTGACCGTCACTTTGTTGCTTCATCGCTAGTGCCACCAGCTTCATGTTTAGAACAAGCTGTGGTGTCGTCACTGGTTACTGGGACGGTGGTGTGACTGGGATTTTTTTAAACTAGTGTGGCGTGGCACATAAAAAGGGTTTGGAAACACTGACCACAGAAAGACACACCCATAAAGAACACACACACACACACACATGAACACACACACACACACACATACACACATGAACACACAGCCTGCAGCAGCTGGAGCCTGAAGGGATAATCAGTAGTCTGCAGTGTTTCCAGAAAATGACCATAAACAAAGCTGCAGGGGCTGATGGGAATGTTGATCAGCTGTTTACCTGCTGAGATTTCCTTACACACACACACACACACACACACTCTGCAGCAGTTTTATTATGGCAGCGTGTTGATGGATGAACTCCTCACTGCTCTCTGCTCCGATCAGCAGCTCGCTGCTCTCGTGGGAAAACGTGACTTAATTATTTATGTTAATTACAGGCTGCCGTAGCTGAGGGCCACAGTGAGTTATAGGATGAGACGACTGCTTGAAAAAGAATAAAAACATGGAGTCACCGTCACCCTTTGGGAGGCTTATTTTAGTTGTCTTTAGACAATTATTTATGCAGTTACTTTTTTTTTTTAAATCTATTTTTCTAGCGACTTTTGTGCTCTTGTTTTATTTTTGTCACATTTTTTATGGTTTATATATATTTTTTTTTAATTTTATGCAGATACTTTATTTTCTATTTTACAGCTTTTATTTATTATTCTTATTTTAGGTAATATATATTTGTTTTTATTTTTTTGTATTGTTGGTTTCTATAATTTTCTCTTAATTATCTTTTTTATAGAAGTATTTTTTTTATTTTTGTTGTTGTATATACAGTTGCATTAAATAACAGTATTTTCTTTTTTTTTTAGATCATTCTTATAAGAAAGAAGTATATGTTTATTTTTTATTGTTATTTTATAGCATTATTTTTTATACCTATAATTTTCATTTTCTAAATTATACTTTAAATTAGGAACAATATTTTCTTTTTTTTAATGTATTCTTTAATAGAAGTATATTTTTTGTTTTATTTTATAGAAGTATTTTATTACATACAATTGTAATTTTTTAATTAGTTTTTTTAGTAACAGTTTTATTTCATTTTGATTTTTTTTAAAATTGTTTATTTTTTATTTAAGTATTTTCCCACATAAAATTTTATTTTAAAATTATTCTATTTTAGTAACAGTATTTTCTTTTTTTATTTTAGTTTTTTGAAAATTAATCCTTTTTTTTCATCTTTTTTGACAAATTAGTCTTACTGCAGGGTTTTGTTTTATAATTAAAAAAAAAAGTTTTTAATTTTGTTTTGTTCAACAAAACCAATGCAGCAATCCAGCTAATACATGATATGATGATATAAATAGAATTAATACACCATTACATCAAATGTCCATCCCAGTGGGAATAAAATAAAGTATATTAATAAAAGTATAAAAAGAAAATGTGACATCGGTGTTGGATCAGCTGCTGAGAAACACCAGAAACGTCTGACCTAAAACGTGCAGCTCTGCAGCAGGAAGTCTGTAAACCTCCTCCGAACTCTGCTGCCTCATCTGTCACCTGATACGAGACGGGACATTTTAGCTTTAATTTGACAGTCAGAAGTGAAGGAAAAATTCAGATCCTTTACTAACAAAGTGTCTGCTCCAGTAGGAATAAAATAATGAGGAAAAAACATGATGAGTAGTAATGATATGATCAGACGCTGCGGTTTCTTTGGTTAGTTTCCTTCTTTGACTCTACGATAGAAGCCTCGTAATAAGGCATGAAACAGGTATGAAACAGCACCTCCTGCTGGAGTCAGAGTCAACAGAACAGTATCTGTTTTTCCATGTTTAATTAAGTAAAATAAAAAATGATAGATGCAGAGCGGACAGCTCATTGAAAAGTACATACTCTACTTTAAACAGTTTTCAGGTTAATTAAAAAAATAAATACACAAAGTATTCAGTCGATTTTTGTGTATTTACAACGTCTGTGGTCTGAAGACAGAACAGCCAGTTGCAGTCCTGATTCACAAGACAAAGGTATGTGCAGGTTGATGATGACGCGACGTTTGTTTAAACAGATTTGGTCTCAAAAAATGAGATGAACGCTGCAGGTCAAAGATCACTTTATATTACTGCATCTGTGTGTGTGTGTGTGTGTGTGTGTGTGTGTGTGTGTGTGTCACCACCTGTCCATGGATTAAAATTCAATAACCATCATATTCCATATAATGACTTCTCCAGACTTTTCCAAACCCCCAAGTGTACTTAATTACAGATTTGATGTACCTGTGCTTTACTTGAGTATTTCCATGTTATGCCACGTTATACTTGTACTTTTTACTCTGCTTCAAATGTCTGTACTAGTACTGCATTAACGGATGTGAGTACTTCTCTATCACAGCTGGTTCCTGAAGCTGTTTTTAGTAACACAAACTTGAATAAAATAAAGAAGAAAAAGATTTTTTCTCAATAATATTGTGAAGGAACTTGAGCTGAGTCTGTCTGGTCAGTTGGTCAGTTGGTCGGTCAATCACCGGTCCAACTTTCATAAATCGTCCACCAAAGCCCTTTTTTCTAGCTCGAAACATGAGGTGCTCTCCTGAACACGTCCAGCTGGGAGCGCTTTCTTTGGAGGGCGGTGTTTCTATGCATCTGCACCGGAGATTGTTGTGGTTGAATAACCCGGTCTCACTCCAAAGTCAGCAGATACCAGCGCTTGGTCGATGACCTCTCACATTAGACACGGACAAAAAAAGCTGTTCTTCACATCAGCATGATTCACAGCCGTTCACGCGGTGGATGGGTCCAACAATCACCAACTTTCACCTGGAAGACTGTTGTTCGCATCCCAAAAGATTGTAAAGTCAAACCCTGTTATATTTTCCTAAACCCAACCACATGTGTGGTGTTGAAGTAAAATAAACATCAGCTGGTGGTGTTGTACCAACGTAGTGCTTTTATTTTGAAAGAGACTGTGCATTTCCTGTGAAAACACAAGTGTATTTTGAAAACAGACAATGCATGTAACAGGCTGAAGTTGACACGGCATCCCAGAACGTCAACAACCAACACACCCAGGGTACCTTGGACGTCATATGTTCACGTGAACGGCACCAACCAGGCAGCGATATCTGACGAGTTGTGATGAGGATGTGTTGGGTTGTTCGTTGGTCTTGCCTATTCTCATGATATTATTTCTTCAAATTTAGCACAAACCTCCACTTAAACTCAACAATTAACTCATTTGAATATGGTGGTCAAAGGTCAAGGTCACTATGACCTTTCATCCGACTCATTCTTGTGAAAGCAAAATCTCATTAAGGCCTTCAAGGGATTTCCTCAAATTTGGCACAAACATTCAGCTGGACTCAAGAATGAACTGATCAGGTTTTGGTGGTGAAAGGTCACTGTGACTTCACAAAATGTGTTTATGCCTCAGTGCAGCCGTGGCTGAAGACATGTTTGTGTTTTCATAACAAAGCATTTATCAGTTTGGAATGAAACTCAACCTGATGAAGCTCCTCCCATCACCTGCCTCACCTGACAAGAATCAGTTAACAGGTTTTCATTCTGCCTCACTGAGACACACACTGAGAGACGGACGGTAAGATGCATCTTTGGACCAAGACTACCACGTCCACTGACAGAGGAATAGCTGCAGGAGGAACACTGGGAACACTGGAATATCACCACTTAAACCAGCGGTTTACCTGCTCACACTGAACCAGAGTTTTACAGCAACAACGACTCCAAGTGAAAGTAACTCTGAGGGAACAGGGAGTGGCTGAGCTGTCTGCCTGCTGTGTTCACAGCGTCACTCAGAGACAAAATGGCGTCCAGATTAGAGGACGATCTCTGCTGCCCTGTCTGCTGTGACATCTTTAAAGATCCTGTCATCCTGTCATGTAGCCACAGCTTCTGTAAAGACTGTCTGCAGAACTGGTGGAGACAGAGACAAGCACGTGAGTGTCCAGTTTGTAAGACAGTATCTTCAACTGCAAAACCACCGTGTAACCTGGTGTTAAAGAACCTGTGTGAGGCCTTCTTATTGGAGAGAGATCAGAGAGCTTCAGAGGCTCTCTGCAGTCTGCACTCTGAGAAACTCAAACTCTTCTGTCTGGACCATCAGCAGCCAGTGTGTGTCGTCTGCAGAGATTCAGAAAAACACACCAAGCACAGATTCAGACCCGTCGATGAAGCTGCACGACAACACAAGAAGGAAGTTGAGGAAACTCTGGAGCCCTTAAAGGAGAAGTTAAAGGTTTGTGAACAAGTTAAAGTGAAGTGTGAACAAACAGCACAACACATGAAGGTCCAGGCCCGACGCACAGAGAGGCAGATTAAGGAGCAGTTTAAGAAGCTTCACCAGTTTCTAGAAGAGGAAGAGGAGGCCAGGATGGCTGCACTGAGGGAGGAAGAGGAGCAGAAGAGTCAGATGATGAAGGAGAAGATGGAGGCTCTGAGCAGAGAGATAGCAGCTCTTTCAGACACAGTCAGAGCCACAGAGGACGAGCTGAGAGCTGAAGACGTCTCATTCCTGCTCAACTACAAGGCTGCAGTGGACAGAGTCCAGCAGCGCCCCCTGCTGGATGATCCACAGCTGCTCTCAGGAGCTCTGATAGACGAGGCCAAACACCTGGGCAACCTCACCTTCAACATCTGGAACAAGATGAAGGACGTGGTCTCCTACACTCCTGTGATCCTGGACCCAAACACTGCTGGTCCAGAACTCGTCCTGTCTGAAGATCTGACCAGTGTGAGAGGAGGACAGAGGCAGCAGCTTCCTGATAATCCAGAGAGGTTAAACTACTGCTCTGTCCTGGGCTCTGAGGGCTTTAACTCAGGGACTCACAGCTGGGACGTCGAGGTTGGAGACAATACAAACTGGGAACTGGGTGTGTTAGCAGAGTCTGTCCAGAGGAAAGGAGTCATACACTCTGGATTATGGAGAATATGGTTCTGGTATGGTAAATACAGAGCAGTCTCCCCACCACATCAAGACACTGCTCTCCCCTTTGAGAGGCAGCTCCAGAGGATCAGAGTCAATCTGGACTGTAACAGAGGAAAACTGTCGTTCTCTGATCCTGATACTAACACACACATACACACCTTCACACACACTTTCACTGAGAGGATGTTTCCATTCATTTACACTTGGAATAATCTCCCACTGAAGGTCTGTGTGACTGTAGAACAACACAAATCTCCCACTGAAGGTCTGTGTGACTGTAGAACAACACAACTAGATGATGATGATGATGATGATGGTGATGATGATGATCTGTATATTTAAAGATATACAGATCGTGTTTGAGGAACATGTGACTGTATTTTCCTGATTATGTTGTTGGTTTCCTCGGTGATGTGGATGAACTTCGCAGTACAGCAACAGATAATCTTCATCAGTTTTTTCTTAGAGTGCAAAAATGTTTAATTTTGGCCCTGCGTCCACCAAAGCCTCTTTTTTTTTCACCAGCTGAAAATGACGTTTGAACTTCATCTTCATCATTTTGTCCTGTTAGACATTTGTGTGAAATGATGTCATATTAAGTGTATATATTCTTGACGTGTGGCCAAAAATGTTTTGTGAGGTCAGAGTGACCTTGACCTGAGACCTCCAAAATCTAATCAGTTCATCCTCCTGTTTAAGTGGACCTGTGTGCCAAATTTGAAGGAATTCCCTCAAGGTGTTGTTGAGAGATAACTTTTATGAGAATGAGACAGACTAGGTCACAGTGACCCTGTCCTTTGACCTATGACCACCAAAAACTAGTCACTTCATTGTTGAGTCCAAATTAATGCTTGTGCCGAATTTAAGGGAAATTCCCTTGAAGCGTTCTTGAAATATCTCATTACAAGTTGGACAGACGTACATACTACGTACAGATAGAGAATTAGAAGGAGCAGGTCACAGTGACCTCGACCTTTGACATATGACCACCAAAATCTAATCAGTTCATTGTTGAGTCCAAGTTAACGTTTGTACCAAATTTAAGGGAATTCCCTTGAGGCCTCTTTGAGATATCGCATTCACGAGAATGAGAAGGACATGAGGCCATAGTGACATTGGACTTTGACCACCAAATTGTAATCGCTCCATCACTGAGTCAAAGTGGATGTTTGTGCCAAATTTAAAGGAATTGACTCAAGGCATTTTTGAGATATGGCATTTGCCAGAATGGGGTGTGCTGATGGACGGATAACCTGAAACATGATGCCATCGCCCACTCAGAGGCATTAAAACGCCAAACAGCCAACTGTTTCCTGGCGTTTGTAACTCCTGTTGTAAAATATTAAAAAATATACTGGCCTCAGAAAAAATGCTTCGGTGGACACGGCCCTTTAGAGTCAAGGATGTTAAATCAACAGACAAATATTATAAACCCACAAAAATGTAAGATTGTGATTGTTCATGTCAAAGTCAGTCAGCGAGTGTATAAAACAGATTTATTCAGTGAAAGACTTTGACATCACTCCATGTTCCAAAGTGTGGCTGCATTCAGTGACATGATGCAGATAAACTTGGATCAGAAACCTGGTTGTGTTTACTGACTTTATTTATGTCACGTCATTAGAATTCATAACTAAGGGTGTGACGTTCCATGGATTTTGATGTATGTATCAGTGTAATGATCAGTTACCTAGGATTGCAGCGATATAAGATTTTCACGGTACGATAACGGTCTCAGAAAATATAGCGGTTTCACAGTATCACAGAGTTTATATTGTTATCAGTCAGAATGAGCCCTAAAGGAAGGAAAATGGAGGAGATATTTTTGGTTAAACAAACGTTTTATTACTAGAATTGAAACTTGAAATTATTTTGTTACTGGAAGTTTGTGTAAAGCGTTTCCCTCTTTAGAAAATTCCGAAAATAAAGGGGAGATTGTTTTGTTTTGTTCTTTCAGTATCGTAGATAAGCAGATGTACACAGTATGATAACCGTCAACTTTTATATCATGGTATACCTTGAAACCGGTATATCGCTGCAACCCTACAACGCTCCAGTATCATCGATGCAAAGTAAAACATCGATCTGTATCATCAGCTTTAAGAGATGCTTTTATTTTGAAAGTCTGTGTCACTGTCAAACAGCAGCAGGCAGATGGCGAGCAGCCGAGATAAAGACGATGAGGCTAACATTGTTTACTTGGGAATAAATCACAAATGTGGAAATAGTTTTGACAGTGCAGTTACTGAGATAAAACACAGCGTACCTGCCTGGACGACATCTCACTCCACTTAATCATTTTGTGCCCTGTCTCTAAATTTGGAGGTTTTTGTGAGCTCTGCATGAGTTCTTTTATTCCTCAGCAGCAGTTTCTGGCTGGTGAGGTGGATAATTGATCCGTCGATCCATTCAGAGCTGATCATATCAGATCGATGGTTGAGAGGAGCAGCTGTTTGTGAGTGAAAACAAACTTTTAGGCTGCGTTCACACCTGCCTTGTTTGGTTTGGTTCAGTCTGACTCAGGTTGGTTTGCCCCCTCCGTGCGGATCATTGTGCAGGTGTGAACACACCAAAGCAACCAGACCGAGACCTTCTTGAAGAGGTGGTCTCAGTCCGGTTCCTAAGGAACTCTGGTGCGGTTGGTATGTGGTGAGAAGGTGTTCCGACCTGGATGTGAAGCAACTGCAGTCACATGACACATTGTTTGGGTTAAACATGAGCATGTTACAGTCCTGGAGGATTATTAATGTGCACCTCCTCCTGTACTGCCTTAATATGCACATTCAGCACATCCAATGCATCAAAACATTGTTTTCTAGTTGGAGCCGCGCCTCGTTTTCAAACTGTATGGTTTGACTAAAATGAACAATGACAGCAATATAGTCCACGATGAGCAGCGCTAAAATCAACCTGCGTAGTTGTCCCTCCATTGTGACATTAGAAAGTGTCACATTTATCTTGCAAGTGTACTCTTCTTCAACGTTTGCTTTACTTCCTGGATTTTTCCCACATGGAAATTCTGACCAATCAAGAGCAGCTTTCTCACACAAGGCATTTGATCTGGTCCTCTTGTAAATGCTGCCGTGAGAACACGAACCAACTCTAGGCAATTATACAACTTTGGAACAACATGAGTCCCTGATTCAGACCAAAGGAGACGACTCTAGAGGTTCATCCCAACACCTGATCTCACATCCACGTTTCCTTCACTTGCATCTCTTCCTCGCGTCTTAGCTCCGCCCTCGTAAGACACAGGGCAGAGATGCGAGGAGAGAAAAAAAGTAAATATGCCTTTAGAGAAATGAGACGTCTTCTCTTCTGAACTGTCACGTGAAGCTCCGTCCATTTCTGATGACGTCAGCTAAGCTCTCCAATCAGTAACTGATATCGACCAATCGGGGTGTGTTGGTTGGTAAAAGACTTCCATGAAGGCTGCACTCGTGTATCCTCACTTCACTCTCCTTTGAAACCCTCCTGTCTCCTCGACTCCTCTGAGTGCATTTAACGAATTGAGGCGACCTTCAAGATTGAGTGTCAGTTGATTACAGATCAGGTGATCAAGGATAGAGGAGTCGAGGAGTTGAGGAGGGATATTGGGATGAACCCTATGTCTGATGTTCACTTTCACCGCGTCTGACATTTTGCTGCTCCGCCTGTGCCCTGAGAGCACTCCGCCCTCTGAACGTATGTATAATCCAACAGCGCTCCTAATAAACGATCCAGCTCCGAAAATAAAAAGTCAGCATGTGGCGGCACGTTATCATGGCGGGCCGCCACTAATAAATCAGTGTGGTGGAAACCCTGGTGAAGGCTAAAGAGCTGCAGATCTGGTCCACAGTGAAACCAGCTGTCAGAGTCACAGCGTTCGTCAATGCTGCGTCGTGCTTCAGTCACACAGTCATAGAAAACAGCTGCCACAGAGACTGATGTGGATGATGTGAACACAGCATTCTTCTTCTTCTGAAATATAGATAAAACATTTGGTAACCAGACGAGCTTTAATCATAGTAATTCAGAGTAGTGACCAAACTGCCCAAACCGTATTTTGAGGGAGAAGGAGGAAAAATATTTTATTACCCACCTATTAATCCCGTTTGAGTACTTAAGTCTAAAACAAGTATTAAACAGTTTATTGATTCTTGTTATTTACACACAGCAGAATTTAAATAGATACAAAACATAATTTGCAAAGAAACGTGAAGGAGAACAAACTAAAACTTTCAGAGGTTTGAAAGTGGCGTCACCCAGCTGGGCATCACAGGAAATAGATACAGCTTTGTCATGTTCTCTATTTGTACGCATCTGTCAGTCATTTCAGACGTCATAACAAATAAATAAATAAACAAACAAACAAAATCATAGTTCAGCTGTGTGTGTGCGTGCGTGCGTGTGTGTGTGTGTGCGCGTGCGTGTGTGTGTGTCTGCAGTGAGGGTGTAACAGTTGTTGTTTACGCAGCAGATGAATCACGTGACCGGTCATGTTGAGCTGAGTCCGACTGTGACGACAGAAGCTCCGAACAGGAAGTTCAACAATTTACTCGCAACTATCAGAGCAACGCATCGACCTGCTCTGAGTGACGTCGCCGTCTGCCATGTGCAGCGTGTGTGTGTGTGTGTGTGTGTGTGTGTGTGTGTTTTCAGAGTGTGTGTGTGTGTGTTGTAAGAGGCTGATGCGCCCTGAAGGAGGACACAAGCCAAGAGGAGCATCCATGCGTGTTTAACACACACACACACACACACACACACACACACACACATTACAGAGAGAGTAGGCTGCCAGCAGACTGCAGGGAGGTGAGGAGAACAGAAGGAGAGGTCAGAGAGGAGGAGGAGGAGGAGGAGGAGGAACAGAGAGGATGCTGGGAAGGCGTGGGTGGGGCGCTCTCAGATGAGACAGAAAGGGAAGAAGGAGGAGAGGAGGGAAACTGGCTCTGTGTTCAGCGTACAGTCTGGATGCTAGTGACCTTTGACCTCTGGTGTGATGACATCACTGAGCTGGAAGTTAACTCGGCAGGTTTCCAGTGGAAGTTGTGCGTTGTTTTGATTTCACAGAGAAAAGATGTGTGGTGAAAGACGCCAACAGAAGCAGGAAGTCGTGCGTGGCTGAGGTGTTTTCAGAGACGTGGAACAAACTGATTTTCTGTTTAATACAGAACCTCCACTGGAAGCGTGTTGATTTAACCTCTGTGTACGATTCTGCAAAAATTTGATGACTGTGTATGATTTATTGATATATTTTCAAGCAAGATATGAATGTCGATATAGGGTCAAGTTGCGTTACATGACATATACCAGTGTTCATCTCTCCGCAAAGCTTCGCCCACTCACTCACTTTTTAGAGCCGTAGCCTGACGTGCACCTCCCCAGAAATGTAACCACACGTCACAGTGACGCAGACCTCCTGTCTGTCTCTGTGAGCTGAAACCATTTCCCTCAGTGGAAACAAAGCTTTGATTTACTTTAATTTCACAGATAAGAAACAATAAATTGTGAAGACAATAAAGCCTCCACACACTGTGTGTGATTTATCCTGGCTGAAATATGAGCAGAGGAAATCTCTGCTAGCTGCTAGGCTAATTTATACAATGTAAAATGCCATAGGCTTGTGCTAATAACGTTAGCATGTTGCATTTGTGGGGAAAATGTGTCCAGATAAAGACAAGTGTTTGTCTGTGAATGCTGCGAGTTATAGTGAAGCTGATTTGTGTTTGAAACTGTCTCTATGAAGCCATGTTTAATGTGTGTTTAGTGTGTGTTTAATGTGTGTTATGAATCAACTAAACTTTGCAGCACTTCACAGAAACTCTGCCACTGACTCGTGTTTTGAGGTGTAACTGTTGTTCAGCTTTATATTTTCAAACAGGGAATAAAATCTCTGTCTTTAAATTTATTTTGATAATTTCTTTTTATAAAACTGCTTGTGACATCTCTAATGTGAACGTGATATCTCAAGAAGGCCGTGAGGAAATTTCTTCAAATTTAGCACGAACATCCACTCAGACTTAGCGATGAAGTGATAAGATTTTGGTGGTCAAATGTCAAAGGTAAAGGTCATTGTGACCTTGCGCCTGTCACATATTCATGAATGTGTATCTCAAGAAGGCCGTGAGGGAGTTTCCTCAAATTTGGCACAAATGTCCACTGGGACTTAACGAGGAACTGATTAGATTTTGGTGGTCTAAGGTGAAGGTCACTGTGACCTTGCATCCATCACGTTCTTGTGATTGCAATATCTCAAGAACGTCTTGAGGGAATTTCCTCAAATTTGGCACAGACGTCCACTTGGACGTAAGAATGAACTGATTAGATTTTGGTGGTCAAATGTCAGAGGTGAAGATTATTGAGATCTTGCGTCTGTCTCATTTTTGTGAACGCGTTACTTCAAGAAGGCAGTAAAGGTCTTGACAAATTTTTGGCACAAACGTGCCGTTTTGATGTAACATATTTAGCCTTCTGTGGATCTTGGTCTTTGTGTTTTGTCTCCTTTTCCTTGTAAATTTTGGCCGTCGTCTGTAAACCACTGTAGAGTTTTGAGTTGTGGTGATGATGATGATGATGGTTTACTCTGCATGTGTTTTTACAGCAGAGCGGCTTTTAAAGAGGCAGATCCCCCTGCTCTTCCTCCTCCTCTTCCTCCTCTGATCCTCTGTCTCCCCAGGTCTCTTCCTCCCTGTCTCCATTTGTATTCCCGCTGATGGAGGATCTCTGTGGTTTCCCTGCATATTAAACTGAGCTGTGGTTTCTGCAGCAGCCGGCCGTGTGCCTGCTCTCTGCCACGCTGAATAATGCATCTGTCTTTGTGTTTTACAGAGACGCTGAGAGATGAAAAGGAGGGGACACATAAAGTGATGTAAATTTTGTGACCATGATTGGTTTCCTTTATTGCACTGATCCTTTTATGGAAGTGAAATCAGGGGACAGACGTTAGATTTAGAGAATAAATGTTCGATTGAAGCCAGTTTCTGAAGCAGCAGGACCGTGCTGGATCTACTCCCCTCTAGTCTTTAAGCCTGATCATGTTTTTATGATGTGACACTTCTTTTCTGCTCCCACTTCATAGACATTTTTTTTTTTGCAGTGGTGATTCAGTATATTTGCATTCTGTGGTTACCTCCAGCTTTCTCACATGCACAGGTGACCACACATGCATGCTCTGACTGTGATGCAGGAGACTGAAGCCTGGACTGGGCAGTCGGAGGAGGAGGTGTTGTTGATGTTGTAGCTTGTAGTCCGCCATTATTGTTGGGTTTAGTCCTTGTAGCCTCCTGTCCACATGTCAGAGTGTCTTTGAGCAACACATTCTCAATCCTACCTTGTCACGTACTGACGTTTTGGTCATGGACTTTCCATGTACGCATACGACATGCAAGGTACCTTGGGTGCGTTTGTTGTTGACGTTCTGGGACACCGTGTCAAGTTCTCTTCTTTCAAAATACACTTATGTTTTCACAGGAAATTTAATATTTACATACATTTTCTTTCAAAATAAAAGCACTGCGTCGGCACAACACTGAATTGACGTTTTTCCCCCGTTCAACAACAAACACACGTGGTTAGGTTTAGGAATAAAGAACAGGGTTTGGCTTGAGACTCTTAGAGGACGCCGCTCACCCCATCCACCACCCCTCCCGCCCACCCCACTCTCAGAATTTCTCAGACTTTTGCCACCTTAACTTTCAGTCTGTCCCCCTGACGTCACAGGGCGCCCTGAAACTAAAACGGCAACCAGCTGCGAATCATGCCGACGTTAAAGGGCGGCTATTTTCGTTGGTTTCTGACGCAGCAAGTCACCGCCCAATCGCTGGATTTAGATGACTTTGGAGTGAGACCGTACTCCTTTGGGCAAAACTTTGCACCCCAACTATTCAGAATGAGTGTTTATGTGAGAAAATATGTAAATATGATGTGATGAATTATTAGGGGTGCCTGCTGTGCAACAGGAGGCACAACCTGTTACTGTTCCTCATACTTATCTTGTACTTGTCTTGTATAACTTATCTTATTCTCCTTCTTCCACATCGGTATTTTGGCACGCTTCTCGTCCTGCAGCGTTGCCAACACATTCACAAAACATACATCAAACCATGCTGAATGATCAGGAAAGGTGTGCTATGACTTTTCTCAGCCAAGTAGTTTTTACAAAATTCGCAAAAAACAGTGTAAAAATTCCTGTGAAAACAGCAAAAGTCACTCCTCTTTGAGTCCACACCAAATCACCACACATTCATGTAGATTATGATCCAAACTTCCAATGGCTCATGAAACTCTGGACTTTATTGGACTAAATCTGCATTTTGATACCCAGAACGTTTTTCAAGAAATCGCAGTTAACATTTCATGATGTTTTTCAGATGTTTCAGATTTTATAGTGGGTGTCTATGGGAGAGAGCCAGAGTGGTGACATCACCACTAGAGGGGTGACATCATCGCTAGAGTGTGAAGGAGCTGGAAGATCTTCTAAAAAAAAAAATTCTGAACAAATTTTTCGCACTGCCACAATTTTCAGTCTACACACTAAATTAATACCTCAAAACGTAGGAAAATTTGTGCTGGTCACAGAAACGTGACAATGGAATCACACACTCTTACACATTTGACTTCCAAGCGAAGGGAGAGACATTTTTTTTACTTATTGACTCTTATGTAAACTCTTGCTCTTTTCTTGTCGCTCTTCCTTCATCGTTTTGCTACATCCATGTTACAGCTGCGCAGGCTATCAACAGCTGAAGAAACATAAGTGCGTTGAGCAACAGAAACAACTGTCTATACGAAACACAGCGCGCTGTATAGTTGCACTGGATTTAACGACGCCTTGAGGCTTTTTAGTAGTTAAATTATTTGAGTTACTCGAGGAATCTTTTCAGCCCTAGCACACAGGCTCCTCAGGTCGACATGCCGTAAATCGTTTGGTCTGATTTAGGATGGAATCAGATTCAGGGACAGGAGTTATGATTGACTATAAAGAACCAGCCGACCTTCAGCTGATGGTCTGTTTACTGCTGAAGGTCGTACAGAGGCGTCAGTTTAAACTGAGTCTGTTTCAGAAGCAGTTAAAAACTTTTAAATCAATTCAATGACACATTTGTTAAATCTTGCACTCTCAGCACCAGGAAATACAGAACATGAAACGACAAAATAAACTTGTCTCCTCCTCCTCCTGTCTGTGTCATGTTGAGGTCAGACCTGATTTCATGTCATCAAAGGTCAAAAATCAGAGATGACGGTAACAGCTGTCTCAGACTGCAGGACCCGGACTCTGTCTCTAAGTCTCTATTTGTGTTGCACACTCTGACACTCTGCTGATTTACTTCTCATCCTGACTTCTCCTTTTCCTCGCCGGCCTGTCGACAGCTTTGTTTTCCTCTCATGAATCCAGCTCTCTTTGTGTTTGTGGCGGTCGTTGTCGAGACAGGAAGTGCTTGACGTTTTGATTGACTTCACTGCTTCCCCACAGAGAGCAGATCACAAAGCTCCGGCTTCCTCTCCTCCCCCTCCTCTGCTCCACTAAGAGCTTTTTCATGTGGGAGTTTCCCCTGAAACCTGCAGCCTGATCTGATCTCAGGTCAGTTTGTCAGGTATGATGTGAACACCTGTTCAGCTGCTGGAGGACTGACGCAGAATATCCACAAATATCCTGGTTTCATCTCATTTTCTTTGGGTCCTGGTGACTGAGGCTGAACTGCAGCGTGGGCGGTTCACACTGTTGAATGTGAGGCTTATTTAGATTAGAGCTGGAAGATATACATTTGTATATATATAATATTATATAATATATTATATAAAATTTGACAGGAAATTAAATGTCAACAATTTAAATATCAGTTATTTTATCTTTCAGACCAAAGTCCCTCAAAATTCACAGTTATAAAGCTTCTCAACTTTGGCACAAACGTCCACTTGTACTCAACAATGAACTGATTAGATTTAGGTGGTCAGAGGTCACTGTGACCTTGTGTTTGTCTCATTCTCTTGAACGCCCTGACAGAATGCCTTTAAATTTGGCACAAATGTTCACTTGGATGTAACAATTAACTGATTAGAATTTGGTGGCCAAAGGAGACTACAACCTTCCGTACGTCTCATTTTTGCAAACAATTTATCTCAAGAAGACCTGAGGGAATTTTCTCAAACTTGGCACAAACGTCTACTGTGACTCAAGAACGAACTGATCAGAATTTGATTGTTGAAGGTCAAAGGTCACTGTGACCTTGCATCCGTCTCATTAACATCATATCTCAAAAATGCCTTGAGAGAATTTCTTCAGATTTGGCACAAACGTCCCCTTGGACTGAAGGATAAATGCTAAATCATTGTTTTTGACATGTTTTGACACTACTACGCGGGAGATTTAAAAAGTACCTGTTTGCAGTTAGCAGCTACTGGAGCGACATGATGCTGCCTTTGTTTGTTTCTGTGTAAAAAGCAAAGCTGGCGTAAAGAGGCGACATCGCAGCGACGCTGTAGCGCCACCTCTGTGTAAAAGGGCCAAAGTGTTCCCTTTATTTTAGCATTTATTCTTATTAATGTTCTTTCAGAGAACCAACTGATATTCAGAAACCCTTCAGGTGGACTTGTTGTTTTCCCTCATGATGACGATGTTGCTCAGGTCTTTTCTTCTTCATCATCCCTTAAATCACCAAACATTCTGTTTAGAGAGCAGCTGTGTAAATGTTAGCTGTAAACAGAGATCCACGTTTTTATTTCAATCCAAAATAATGGCAATTTGTTACA
The DNA here is from genome assembly GCF_006386435.1 of Epinephelus moara. NCBI lineage: Eukaryota > Metazoa > Chordata > Actinopteri > Perciformes > Serranidae > Epinephelus > Epinephelus moara. Next base: position 1,552,354 of record NC_065526.1, on the reverse strand, counting down.
AAACAAAGCAGATGAAGATCTGACTCCTCTTCCTCCTCATTATATCTGAATGAGCCAAACTATAGAACACCTGATTTAGAGAGCATTTTTTAAGGTGCATGTAACCGTAATAATGAGTGATTTTTCCTCTCAGGTTTGGCCTGTAAGCACAGGGGATTGTGGGTAGGGAGTGGCACAGCAACACTGCAGATACGATGGCGAAGCTTAGATAACTCTAGTGTACCCACCCCCTCCCCTCCGCTCTGCTCCCCCGTCACCTCAGGGCGACGCCTCGCCATCTGGGTCGACACAGAGACAAGAAGTCCCTGCCAGGTTGTCTTTAGGGACAGTGATAAACACAAGCAGCCATCTTTAGAGTGAAAGCAGCCGTGTGTTAGTGATCCAGGTACAGGTGAGACACAAAGTACCTAGAGCTCCATCAGACGTCAAAACACAGCACAGAGGTTTAAAACACTCACAGGCAGGTCAGTGAACGCAGCGCAGGTTGAACTCTTCTTTTTTCCCTTCAGCAGCAGTTTGTGGATTTTTTTGTCGCAGGGCAGATAATTGATCAGTCGGTCCGATCAGAGGTCACCTGATCAGATTGGTAGATGAGATACAACTATATATATATGTATATATACACCGACAACCACTGACAACACTCATCATCTTGTTAGAGTGCAGTGTTCTGTTGGGACATTCATGTGGATGCCACCTGACACGCTCCACCCACCTGAGCACCAGTGCAGACCAGGTACCCCGCCTCATGGCAACAGCACTCCCCAGTAGCTGTGGCCCCCCAGCAGGACAATGAGTCACGCCACACCACAAAAACTGCTCAGGAATGCTGCGAGGAACGTGACAAAGAGATCAAGGCATCAACCTGGCCTCCAAATTCCCCAGATCCCCATCTGATCAAACATCTGTGGGACGTGCAGTTACCCCACCTCACAACCCACAGGACCCAAAAGATCTGAAGTCACAGAATTGATTGAAATCCTGATTAAACACTGACGACTAGAGCAGTGCCACCCTCATTTTTGATGTGGAGCTGCTGAATTGCTGAGGTTAAAGGTCGCTCATCAGAGTTTCTCATTCCACCAACATCTCTGACACAAATAACTTGAGTTAAAGGCGCTGTCAGTGGCATTTCTAAACATGAAGAAGTCTTTCATCTTCAGTCCAAGGAGCACCCACCATGGATCAGGGGTGCCTCTGAGGTACCAGCATGTCCCTCAGGTCATGCCTGAGCAGCTTTTGTGATGTGGCATGGTGCATTGTCCTGCTGGGGGGTCATTGCCATCGATAAGTGCTGTTGCCATGAGGGGGTTTATTTTGTATGCAACGGTGTTCGGATGGGTGGAGCACGTCAAGTAGCATCCACATGAATGCCAGGACCCAACGTGTCCCAGCAGACCATTGCACTGTAACGAGATGCTCACTGTGATTCACTTAACCCGCCAGTGGCTTTAATGTTTTGGCTGATTGGTGTATATTCCAACAGCGCACTTAATGAACGGTCCAGCTCCAAAAATAAAAAATCTAAGCGTGGTGGCAGATGTTTTAATCGTGGCCAGCACAGATTTGAATGTGTGGGAAACCCTGAGATGGATGTGGTGCTGCTTTAGAAATATCTGCCAGCGTTGCAGACCAGTAAACAAAATACAAATGTAGTTACACTGGAAGTCGAAATTTGGTCACATTTAAAGACTTTGTGCTTGTGTTGTTATTTCTGATGATTCCTGGAGTTTTTTTTACAGGTGTAAAGTTGGTAAATACTTGAGAGAATTTAAGATGAGCAGATTTAGTGCACGAGAGCTGAAAGTATCCTTCAGCTTGTTTTACTCTGCTCTGCTGCAGTGGGAACAAAACATGGAAAAAACAGGAAGGAGGAATATTTTCAGCTCCACTTTGGAAAGGGAAAGTCATGGAAACACCACAGAGGAAGTTTGACCCTGTGTGGTGGTGTGCTGCCCCCTGCTGGATGATTGTGGTGGTGTTTGTCTGAATTGTTTCCATTAGTGGTCTCTGCTGGGTTCACTGGGATTTACACACTGTCTTTAAGTATCTCAGTGCAGCGTCTCCTCGGTTTAAAGCTGGAAAAAATCAGCTGTATAACAGTTGGCTAATAATTCTATATTTCTGTTTGGCATTTCTTTATTGTTTGATAAACTGCCACCTGTAATGAGGCCTGTGTGGAAACATGGAGATGTTTTGGTCCAGTTTTTACATGGGAAATTAATAGTTTAATAGGAGGTGAGTTAAATTTGAACAAGATCTTGTTTAGGGTCAAACATGACAGCAAGATCCTTTAAAGCCCGACATCCTGCAGACACCTGCAGGAGGTTTAAACTCTGCCTTTTAAAATGAGAATATGTCAAAAACTAAAAAATAAACATGGATCAAATAAGTAAAGAAGTGTTAAGAAATGTTTTGTTTATGTCTCTAGATTTGTAAATCTATGGATCCGGATGGAAATTATGACTGTAATTTCCACTGGATAAACGAACAGAATGTAACATAAGGGCAAATAAATTTTCTGTAGCTGTCGATGTAACGCAGCTCTAATATGTGTTGATGTGTGACATCGTTTTGTTTACCGTCACGCGGGGCTGGGCGATAAAACAACTATGTACGATATATCAATATATTTTCAAGCAAGATATAAATTTAGAAAAAACGTTCATATCGATTTAGGGTCAAGTTGCGTTACGTGACACATACTCATAATATGAATATTTGTTCATATCTCCCAGCCCTAGGTCACAGTAACCTTTGACCACCAAATGCTATCAGTTCACTCGAGTCCATGTGGACGTTTGTGCCAAAGTTAAAGATATTTCCTCTCGGCTTTCTTGAGACACTGCGTTCATGAGAATGGGACAGAGGGACAACATGAAAACATAATGACACCAGTCAGCCTGTAAACACAGAGATATGAATATTTGTCCATATCGCCCAGCACTACTGTCACATGTTTTGGCATTTTCTCCCTGGGTTCATCTCGCTCTTTCTGTAGCGAGCTGAACTCACATTTTAGAGTTTGATTCTGACATGTCATCATGTGTCCCTTAAAAGTTGTGGAGAAGTTTGGAAATTTTGTCCATGAAAATGTGAGGGAACCCTGGTTAAAGGCTCAGGTGCTGGTGCTCTCTTTAAGGACGTGTTTCAGTCTGTATCTGTTTACTTTAAGTTATATAGTCTCATTTAGCAGTTTGGCGACTGATGTGTGAGCAGTTCCAGCTGTCACTGGATTACTGTGACACTGAAGGAAACTTAGAAACATGGTGATTCTCAGGCAGCGTCTGCAGCGTCTTTTATTGGACCTTTATTCTGAAAGGACTACAGACACAAACAGTTGAAAACACAACAGGATTTTCTGGTGCATCATTCAGCTGACATGTCCAGTGCAGTCCAACAGGGGGAGCCACCTCTGCAGTGTAAAATAAACAACAATGAGCACATGAATTGACTCCAGCAGTTCATATGAGACTTTAATCCAGGACGGTTACACTGATTAAACTCAGCTTCACCGTCACACAGGAAGAAACCTCAACCCAACACGCACACAGATATAAACACATCTTAAACATATTTTCTGTGTCAGAAAAACAAGACAATTCTTTACCTGATCCACAGCTGGGGTCAGGTCAGGTCCACACAGACGGACAGACAGAAGTCCACAGTGTGAGTCCTGGTTTTGGAGTGTGTGTAGTGAGCGATGTGTAAAAAGCAGCAGGGTAAATTTAGAAGGAGGCCGTCACATCTGAACCTGTCAGCTGCTATCACTGTCACTGCAAACACTCAGTCTGCACTGCTGGACTGCACTCCGCCTCTCTGACTCTGTGTGTGTGTGTGTGTGTGTGTGTGTGTGTGTGTGTGTGTGCGCAGCCTGACTCAGGCTTTGATAATGAGGCGCTCAAACAGCAGCAAACCCAGACAGAAGCTAATTGGTGCAAACTGTCCAAAATGTAATTCACTTTAATGGGAGCTTCTTCAGAGGTCTGTCTGTCTGTCTGTCAGAAAGTGAATATAATCTGGTCAGTGTGTTTTCTTTAGTGTATAATCAGCTGAAAATAAGATTCAATATTTGTTCTCTCAGAATGAGACGTTTATATCTACACAGGGAGCAGGTCCTCGTCTACACAGATTGCTATGTTGCACCGCCATGTTTCTACAGTAGCCCAGAACGGACAAACCAAACACTTGCTTTTGATATGGAAATTTGTATTTTCACATCAGCCACTGTAGTTAGAAACCCTGTTGCTTAGTCACAGAAAAAAAAGTGAAGCTCTACTGGGAGCTGTGCCTTGTCAAAACTCATCAAAACCTATATGACTGGGCCAATGGCACTTGAACCGGCAGCCCTCTGGTTCTCAAGCCAAGTCCTGATGGACTGAACTGCTGCCGCCCCCATGATGGTGCTACAGAGACCTTACGAAGTCCCTTCTTTCTGCCGCCTTTCCATTCTTACACAGAACCAAACACAGCAGCAACATCATGTCACTGTAGTGTGTGATTTTTAGACAGCATGCCGGTATCAGGGGAGCAAAAGAGGCGCGACAGCAGGACGTGCGACAGCAGGACGTGCGACAGCGGCGGCATCATGTCCCTCTTGTGTGACGTGTAAGGGCTCATTTATTCTCCCTGTACGTACTAAAATAGATGTGTCTGTTTCAAACGTTGTAAACGTCACTGCCCTCGTATGTTGTCATAGATACAGCCAGTAGATGGCACTAGAGGGCGGAGTAAAAAGTTTCATACGGCAGATATGGACGGAGACTTTTTTGGACTATATTATTGATTTGTTCTGTTCCGCCATCTTCAAAATATTTTTAAATCTCCTACGGCCGTGGCGATTGAACTACGCTCCTTTATCACCTCCGGTGGTTCTGCTCCGATTCACCTGTATCCGTAAGCTGTCAGAAAACATGCACACGTGGACGAAATGAACGCAGAGTAGGAACAGAGGGCTCTGACTGTCTCTGTATCTAACGTTCAGACTAAATGAGCCTTGAGACAAGTGCCACAGCCTCTAGTGTGACATATAACATACGTGTCAGTGGCACTTTATAAACAAAAGCAATCACATGACATGTCAGTAACAACATCATGTATGGTCCCTGTTATATGGCGGCCGATCTCGTCCTCTGCTTGGAGGGTAAGTAGCTCCTGGACTTCATTGTTTTCACTATTAGCTGCTAACTGCTAACAGCTGCTTTTTAAATCTCCCGCAGTGGGTCGCACACATAACACGTCATCAGAATGTTACACCTGTCCATCCTGCTGGCTTAATGGCGAGAAACCTCTGTCCAGCATTCTGTGATCGTACCTTTCATTTTGTTGTGAAGCTCTTGTAGTGACGTAGTTCAGGGTTCCTCGGATCCTTCAGAAGTCTTAAAAAAATCTGAATTCATTCATGTCTGATTAATGTATGTGGTTTGTGTTTTTTCGTCTAAGCTTTGTGTAATTAGATTTGAATCTTTTCTCAGTGTGACTGGTTTGATTTCAACATGTGGACGTGTCACGTGAGGCTTTAAATGAGCAGCAGTTTGAATCTTTATTATCAGAGTTTCATATCATGAAAAGAACAGCTTCACCATCATGTCACATAACCACACAGAGAGCTTCTCTTTCCTCTTCCTCCTCACTTCTCACATTTTCTCTCATCTCGTCTTCACCCTGAGTGACTAACACACATCGACAGACGGTGGGTGGATGTGTGTGTTTGTGTGTGTGTGTGTGTGTGTGTGTGTGTGTGTGTGTGTGTGAGAGAGAGAGAGAGAGAGAGAGAGAGAGAGAGAGAGAGAGAGAGAGTGTCCAATTAAAAGCCAGCAGAGAGACCAACAGATAAAAATGACGGCCCAAATTCACTCTGTAGTTTTCTGTCGTCAGTCTCAGGAGGACTCTTCTCAGCTTCCTGCCGTCTCCACCCAGGACCAAATCTGTCTCATTATCTCACATACAGAGACACCGTCTGATCAGATAGGCGGTGTTTCCTTTGCTGTCTGTCTCAGAGGGAGGTCGTCCCCCCGTCCACAGTCTGCAGACAGTTCAGACGTAGGGCTGGGGAAATTGATACAGCAAAGTATTGTGATGTTTTGTGTAGCAATATCTTATCGTTACACACACGCCAAGTATTGATTTTTTTACTATAAATTTTTATTTTAACAGCTACAAATTAAGCTTTAGGTACCCTACCAGAGCAATCAGCTGCCTTTTCGGTTTCTAAGTGAGATGAACAGACTGAATTGTAGGAAAGCTGGTGTCCCTTCAGCTGAACAGTTATTTGAACTCACATATTTCTGAAAAATTTCAGTCAGGCTTTTGTTCCCAAAACCAGACTGAAACGACACTAGTAAAGGTTGTAAACCATCTTAGAATGAAACTCGCTGAAGGGGAGATCTCAGTTCTTGTCCTTCTTGAAGTGTAGCTTTCAACACCATCAATCACAGCGTTCTTCTAAACCAGCTCCATACCAATCTGAGCATTTCAGGCACAGTACTAACCTGGTTCAAGCCTTATCTGACAGGAAGAGACTAAGGCCATGTTTACACAAAAACGATCCGCTGAAAACGGAATCGTTTCTCATTTTCATGTTGAAAAAAAGTTCAGTGTTCAGACGATATTGTTTTGATAACAATCGCCGTGCGCACTGATCCGCAAAAATGACACAAAAACGCTGTAGTATACATGCCAGGCCAGTAGGTGGTGGTGTGACTGTAATGAAACAACACAAGCCTGTGCACATGCGCTTCCTTCTACAGAGCGGTGATGTATAAACACACAAAATGGCAACCGCACAAACGTTTGTCTGGACAGCCATTGTTGTTGTGATGGTCGGTTTTCCAAAAAATTGCAGTCTGGAACCCGTTTTCAAAACGTTGTGTTTTCAGGCATCCAAAATGCAGCTGTCGTGTGAACGATCAGACAAAACGTAACTTAAGTTTACTGTTTTCAGTTGAAATCATTGCCGTATGAACAGGACCTGAGTTGTGTCCCTGGGTGAGTCACTGTCTTCCAAAATTGTGATCAATCGTGGTGTCCCCCAGGGGTCCATTCTGGGACCCACTCTTTTTAATCTGTATATGTTGCCACTGGAAAATGTTATTAGAGAGCATGACATTGATTTCCAGTCCTATGCTGACGATACTCAGCTGTTTCTCTCATTCTCATCAGATGATAAAAGCCCAACTGAAAAAGTGTCTCGCTGTATCGACTGAATTTATACATGGATGTCCCAAAATTTCCTGCAACTCAACAGAGACAAAACTGAAGTTCTATCATCGGATCAAAAGAAAAGCAATTTCAATTTAACATCATTTACAGAAGCAGGCTGTGAACAAAAATCATGACGTAAAGAACCTTGGTGTTATTTTTGACTGTGACCTGTGTTTTCCCATCTTAGAAATATTACCCGTGTGTGACCTTTTTTATCTAAAGACGACACGAAAACTTGTTCATGCTTTTAACTCTGCAGACTGGACCACTTTAATGCCTTGTTCTCAGACCTCACAGAAACCTCCAAAATGCAGCAGCACGTCTACTCACCAAGACAAGACATGGAGAACACATTACTCTGGTTTTAAAAGCTTGTCATTGCCTCTTGTTCATTTAAAAATTCATTTTAATGTTTTGCTTTTTTAATCTCTTCATGGTCTGGCTCCTGACTATTGATCCGATGTGATAGTCAAATACATTCCCTTCAGATCCTTAAGATCCTCGACCTCTGGTCTATTGAACGTCGCCCAGAGTAGAACCAAAGGTGCGGTGATGCTGCGTTCAGTGTCTCAGGCCCTCGTCTCTGATCAGCCTTCCAGAGGACGGCAGACTCTCTGATTCAGCTTCCAACGAAATCTTAAAACCTTTAGACCTGCATTTTTGCAGCTTTTATTTAATTAATTGGTATCAAACTAGTTTTTATATTTGTGTGTGTGTGTGTGAGAGAGAGAGATCAAATCTTATTTACTCTTTCCTATTCTGTCTTTTATATGTATTTTCTCATTTTATTATGTAAAGCACTTTGAGTTGCACTTGCTGTACGAACTGTGCAATATGAATCAAGTTAGTATTATTATTATTAAAACTTAATCATATTAGATAAAACAGATATAGACAGTTTTTATTTCACAACACATCCTCACTGTGACCTCGTCACAGGTGTTTGTTGGACCCATCTACCAGGCCTCCTGCTCGCCCCAGTCGGACTTTAGCCGCCTTAACTTTCGTCCTTGTCCTGCCACGTTTCCCCCTGATGCTGCCGGGCACTGTTAAACTGTAACGGCAACCGGCCATGTATCATGCCGACATTGAAGGACACCTTTTGTCGTTGGTTTCTGACGTCATAGATTTCGACGACTTCGGAATGAGACCGGGATCTTTTTTTACCTTGACATTTAACTGACTGAATAAATTTCATGTGTCGCTGTTTTAACGGCAACAGAACAGGTTTTGTTGTGAAGCTCTTGTAGTGACGTAGTTCAGGGTTCCTCTGATCCTTCTGAAGTCTCAATAAAATCTGAATTCATTCATCTTCTCAGGCTTTCAAACTGAGATTTTACGGCACAGCTGAGACCGGTACGAGACGGTTCGTACGAAGTAAGTTTTTTTTTTCCAAACTCCAAACTCAGCACGACGGGAATCACAGTGGTGGAATCTCACACGTCAAGTGAGAAACACAGATTTACTGAGGAAAGTCCCGCCCACAAACGTAACATGTTCCCCAGTTCTACTCTACTGTCGTCTCCACCGGGCCTCATCACACCTCTGACAGCAGCAGCACACCTGAGAGCACTGTCAGGTCACCTGAGGCCGAGGACGCACAGGAAATACCTGGACTGAAACCTGAGGCCGAGGACGCACGGGAAACACCTGGACTGAAACCTGAGGCCGAGGACGCACAGGCAACAATGACCCTCCATTTTAATTCATCATCCCTCCTTCTCCTCTTCCTCTTTCTTCTTCCGTGTTTCTCTTCTCTTCCTGTCTTTGATCCTCCCATTCCTCTCATCTTCTACGTCTCCTTTTCCTCTTCCCCCACTGCTTCCTCTTCTTTTTCCTCCTCTTCCTCTTTTTGCTCCTCCTCATCTCTTACTGTCTCCTCCTCTTCCTCATTTTGCTCCTCCTCCTTCGCTGTCCTCTGTTGCCTCCTATTTCTATTCCTGTCTCCTTTTCATCTTCTAATGTCCTCTCCTTTTCCTCCCTTGTTTTCTCTACTCTTTCCTCCTCCTCTTCCTCTGCTCCTCAACTTCTCATTTTCTTCCTCTTCCTCCTCAACTTTTTCTTTCTCTTCCTCTTCCTACTCTTCCTCTTCCTGTCTCCTCCTCCTCTTTCTCCTCCTCTCCCTCTGTTCCTCCTCTTCCTCTCCTCCACATCACTGACTCTGTCCTACATCACTCTACCTTCCCTGAGGATACACCCCCACTCGCTCTCTCTCTCTCTCTCTCCGATGAGTCATGTGACCAACCCCCCCCCCCCTCCCTCCCTGGAGACCAATCACACCCCCACAGAGGAGAGCTTAACACACACACACACACAAACAGAGACACACACAGTAAACACACAGCGACACTCGTGCGCCCGGCTCTCATCATCATCATCATCATCCTCACTCTGTCAGCGGAGAGAGAGAGGCAGCAGGGAGCGAGGAGAAAAGCCAGAGAACGAGCAAGAGAGGAGTCGCCGCAAACGCCTGAGAGGAGGTCAAGAGGGAGAGGAATATTTTCTACCAGCAGAGGAAGAAGAAGGAGGAGGAGGAAGAGGAGGAGGAGGAGGAGGAGGAGGAGGGGTCAGCGGAGAGGAGGAGGGGGGAGGTTCTCCCTGAATGAAGGAAGAGCTCTGGGAGTCGTTTCCTCCCCGCCGCGATGGAGCGACACGAGGAATGAGGGCGGATGGTGAGAGCAGGGAGCAGCAGCAGCAGTGGAGGAGGAGGTGGAGAGGCTGGAGGTGGAAGCGGAGGAGGAGGTGCGGGGGGAGCCGCGGCCGGAGCCGGGCGGCGCGGGAGGAGCCGGCAGCGCTCCCGGAGGAGGCGGCTGTCGGCCAACTGCCCCGGCGCCGACAAGATGTCCCCCGGCTCCAAGAAGGTGGAGTGTTTCTCGCCCATGCTGTGCCACTGCAAGGTGGCCTGCACCAACAGCACCATCTCCCTCATGTTCGGCTGCAAGGTGGGTGGAAACATCAGGCAGGGCAGCCGGAGGGAGATCCTCGGCAGAGTTTGGTGTTTCACGTGGGTGGGCGTGTGTGAGGTCACGGCGTCAGGCTTGGTTTGTTTACACAGCTGTAATTAACAGAAAGTGGAGATCCAGAGTGAGGCTGAAGGCAGAGTTCATCCCAACAGCTGAAAACATTTCACTGGAGCTAAACTGTGTCGTTAAATCACCGAACCTGACGTGGTTGTCAGAAATCTGAATTGTGGCTGCAGCTAATAATCAATCTGCCAAAAACTACTGAAAAATACTCGTCAATAAATCCAAACTCTGATAAAGTGTGTTTACGGTCAGATCAACGAAAAGCAGCAAATCATTTTCAAGTTTTTGCTTAAAAATATGAATCAGTTACAATTATCAGATACTTTTTCTGTGCATCGACTTGTTAATTAATCAGTGGATATTTCAGCTCTAATTAGCATGTTGAGCTTTAAAACACGACAAACGATCGCTGACTCTTCAGATTCTTCGCTGGCAGTTTTCAGTGTTTGAGTTCAGCGACAGTTCCTTTGGTTGTTTACGTTTGTCTTATTGTGGTAGTTTTATCTGTCTTTTCTTTTAGGAATAAAGAAAGTTAATACATGAAACCTGTCAACACAAACATCTGAGTAAATCTGGCAAATTTTTAAAGAATAATTTGAACTTTAAAGCAGACCTTTAGTCCTAAGTACTCGATGGGTCAAGATCCATAAATGTTGTTAAATGCAACGTTGTTATTTAACTTAAATCTGCTTTTTTACAACTTGAAGTTTATTTTGCTAGTACCAAGTACTAACCATACTAACTTGGTCCAAGTCTGGCAACATGAACGTTTGAGTGAATTTGGCAATTTGGGCAATTTTTAAATAATTTCAAATTAAAAGCTGCAGGCTTTTAGTCCCCAGAGTTCTTGTCTCCCATGATGCATCTTAATGGCTGTGTTTGTTTACTTAAAACCTCTAAAATCTCATCATTTCAGTTTCTTAAATTATTCTGCTTTTTTACAACCTGGGTCTTATTTTGGTAGTTTTATCCATGTTTTCTATCAGTGATAATAATCAGTCGATTTGATGGCGTGACTTTTGTAGATATTTGTCCTTCTTTGGTCAAAACTGAAGCGGCGGAGGCGGAGACGTGCTGATTTTTAGTCCAGAGCAAAATCCCATAACATCACAAACACTGACTAATTTAAAGCCTGTTTGTTTGTGAGTTTACACACAGCAACACAACCTTAAAACCCTGAACAGTGAGGCTCCATCACTGCTGCAGCAGGACAGCGTTCGCTCCTGCAACAGAAACAGGTTCATTCCTGCTGCTTCCATCAGATATTTTCTTAAGTGAAACATCAGAAATGAAACTGTTGCCAGCGCAGAGATGGAGCGACACTGAATGTAAAGCAAAGCAGAAATGCGACCTGTGTGGGTGAGACAGAGAAACACTGCAGGGCAGTGAACGCATCAGAGAGAGGGGAGAAGCACAGAGGAGCTGGAACCAGAAAACATTTGATTCAAACCCTTAAAATTCTGCTGCAGCTCTGCGCCTGTCAGACAACAGCTGAGGGGGGAAAAGCCCCGTTAGCTTGTTGTCACTGAGCGCCTCTGTTTACTGTTTGACCTGACGCGACACCATAGGCCGCCTGCACCGCTTGTCATCTCCGCTTCACTGAACAGGCCAATGGGAGGCTGTGGTTGCAGCAGCGCTGGGGCGTGATTGGCTGGCAGGGGAGCGTCGGTGGTAGGCTGGCAGGCACGTGCATGTGTGGTCAACATGTGCTCTGCAGGGAAACACCGACGAACCGAAAGCACACTCACACACGAGACCTGCTGACGGAGAGACGTCCAGAAACTGAATCTGAATCTTTGTCTGAAATATAAATATGACAGTAAACACACATCGTGTCTTAAATATTTGACCTCATATTTGGCCTGAGCCAGGATGGAGCGCACATGGTGCACATTTCAGTTAAACAACAACTCCTCCACACTCCAACAGTCCTCCTCCTCTTCTTCTGATGGGTCAGGTGTTTCAAACAGCCCAATTATGTCTGACGGATTTTGTTTTTTCTCATTGATGTTGTCGGTTCTTGCAAGTTTGTCTTGCTGCAACTTCTGTGCTGCGGCTGAGGAGAGTAACGTGATCTTTGACAAACAGACAGAAATATTATTATTATTTAATATTATTTCAACCTTAAATGTTAAATGTCTGAAAGGTTTATTTCTTAATATCTGCAGCCTTTGTCTAACTCCTCGTCAGTATTTTGGGGTGGGATGTCCCCCGCTGATCTGGAGAACAGGAGTCTGCCTATTTTATCAGCTTGACGCCCAGTTTTCAGCAAAGATAAACTATTAAAGTGGTCTTTTGATGATCATATTGACATTACACCACCTTTCACTACAGATTCAACGCCTGTATCCATCACAGACATTAACATATACAGGCATTTCTTTTAACTCAACACTTTGTCTCTGTTTCAAATAAAAGCCCCCTGACAGCTCGCTTCATTTGTTGACACAAGGCTTTTTTATTGTGAGATATTTGCAGGACCATGTCGTGGACAATCTTGTGACTTGCGTGGCTTTATAACTGAGTTGAGTATCGACTTGTAATTGTGGAAATACAGTAGTTACAGCAGCAGACAGCGCTGCAGCAGCAACGCTGGCTGTGTGAACACTGCAGGCAGGAGGAGTTGAGTGAGGTTGCCATCATGCACTGCTCACGTAGGCAGTGTGTTCCAGGTGTTAGTACCACCCATGGTGCTGACTGGCTAATCAAGTCATGGGAAAACCGTTGTTTCGTGTCATGACGTCAGAGGAATCACTCAACTATAGTTTGGTGGAAGGTCTGGACTCAGGCGAGCATCATGCTGCCAAAGGGGCGAAAATGATTGTGTCCACCAGGGTGTCATATCTCCATCTCTGGGGATAAGTTTATACTGGTGACGACTGCAGTGTCATTTGTCCGGGCATGAGTGCAGACTGTAACGTTTCCCATTAAAGACAAAAGCCAGATGTTAGCAGGTGTTAGTTGAGGTCATGATCTCCTCTCAGGTGAGGTCACAGGAAGCCAGATCAGTTTCATGGCTCATTTATACTCAGTTTACATACAAAAATAAACAGACGGTGGTGGTCATGTGGACGGAGAATTCTTTGCACCATATTAAAAATTTGCTCCTTTGTGTCATTATTTAAATGTCTTCGTCGTATCTCGCTTGAACTACACTACACCATCTCCGGTGGTTCTGCTCCGTTTCGTCCGTGTCCGCAAGCTTTCACAAAGCGTGCACTAATACGGACACTAATACACAGTGCAGAGTCTGAACAGAAGGCTGCGTCCGTGTCTGTAAAAGTGTGAGAGGAAACGGCAGAGGAATTCCCTCTTTAATGTTTATGAACTCTGCTGTAGAAAACCCTCTGCTGGACTCCAGCTGACCTTTGACCCCTTGGCTCTGATTGGATGGTGGAGGAAGGGGCATTGGACGCTGTGCTGACCTCTGAACTGTCAGGCACAGGAGTCACTCAGATTACTGCTGCGTGCATCAGGATGTGATTGGTGTCTATTGTTAATCTGAAGGGATTGGGAAGCCGACGCTCTGTGCGGATCTCAGGCTGGAAGTTAGATGGTCAGATGGAAACGCTCCCACAGCGTCTGTGATGAGCCGCTCTGCTCTACCTCCTGCTCTGTGACAGCTTGATCGCAGCTAGTCTTAATTAAGTCCCATTGATCAGCTGCCATCGACCGCTTTCCCCACCACACACCCGATAGATTGTGCCGGAAGTTATCAATCGTGGAGCCGTGAAGTGTTTAGTGAGCTGCTGTTTCAAACGATCAGCTTCAAACAAATTCACCACAGAATCAGGTGATGTTTTCATTTAAAAACACCCGCTCGTCGGGACTGATCCAGGGTCTGTTCAAGGCCTGATGACACTCATCTGAAACCTCCGTTCACCTCCCCAACCAACTGTATCCTGTCAGTGGTGGAAGAAGAACTCAGATCTTTATCACAAGTCAAAGTAGTAACACTACACTACAAATAAAAGTCCTGCATTCAAAATCTTACTTAAGTAAAAGTACAAAAGTATGAGCCTTAAAAATATACTTAAAGTACCAAAAGTAAAAGTTCTTATCATGCAGAATTTCAGAATAATATCCATGATATGATTGGATGATAATTATTGATGCATTAATGTTGCAGCTGGTAAAGGTGGAGCTCATTTTAATGACTTCATACACTGCTGGGTGGATTCACCGCGAATTATACATCATAATTTATTAGACTATTTTTGTTTTGTATCAATAATCTGTAAAGTAACTAATGTGGATAGATGTAGTGCAGTAAAATGTATGAAGTAGCGTTAAATGGAAGTACAGCACTTGGGTAAATGTGGTCACGTCTGTAGTGTCAGGTGAGATCACAGGTCAGCATAACTCGAGCCTGACGGGTCCTGAAAACTACAAAAGGGTCGCACTGGGTTGGGCTCGAAATTGTGCGCTGATTGTTCGGGTCGGGCCAGAGGCATAAACGTAGACAGTGCAGGTGGTGCGGTTACACTGGGGCCCGTAGGTGGAGGGGCCCTGTTACCACCTGGAAATAATATTAATAATAATAATAATAACTTTGTATGAATGCCCTCAGAAAGGCAAACCCATCTCCATCATGGTTTTATGTTTTTGTAAAATGGTGTCAATCTATAACAATGTTATGTCCTTTTTGTTCAACCAGAAACAGTCCTGAAATCACCGTCACCAAAACCACCAGACTCCATTTAAATAAACACTCGTGTTAGTGTGTACAGAGGCAGCATGTTGTCACATCTAACTGAGTGAATTAAGAGTTAATTTCAACCAAACCAGAGCTGGTGATTATTGAAACAGTGGAAAGATGAACCAAGATGGTTTCTGAGGGTTTGAGTATCTCGGGGTCTTGCTCACGAGATGGGTCAGCAGTTTGGGGCGATGTCTGCAGTGATGCCGGCGCTATGTCCGACTGTCGCGGTGAAGAACGAGCTGAGCTGGGAGGCGAAGCTTTTGATCCACTGGTCCATCTCCGTCCCAACCCTCACCTGTGGTCATGAGCTCTGGGTAGTGACTGAAAGAATGAGGTCACAGATACAAGTGTCTGAAATGAGTTTCCTCTGTAGGGTATCTGGGCTCAGCCTTAGAGATAGAGGGAGGAGTCAGACACCTGGCTGGGGAGGGACTTTCTAAATGATGTTGCTCTAGCTCAATACTGGACCAATTATAAAAAATATCATTCTCAATAGTCACTCAGACAAAATAACATGGGACAGTAGGTTGAAAAAAAAGTCTGGATTTTTAAGTGTATTTGGTGTCCAGTAAGCCACACAGCAACTCGCTAATGGGCTGCGAGTGCTTTGGTTTCCACCTCGGCGTAAAAGGACGTGACGTTTTGTGGGCATTTCCATAAATATCAACTGTATCTAAGCCTGTATATGATTTATATGTTTATATAAAGCTTTAATATATAATACAGGTGGTGTCGACAGTTAGAGGATAAAATCAGACAGTATGAGATTTTCGTTGATTTTATTTTGGGCCACTTGTGGGCACCTGTATTTAAATCATCACCTATTCAGGGTTGACTTTATTTGTCATTATGAGCAACAGTTTGCACAGAGAGCCGTGTTAGCTTTTAGGAATATAAGAATATTGATTATTGCAGCTTTAAAGATCCATATTCTTTGTCTTCTGATCATTCTTAACATCATTTTAAACATGTTTGTTCACTGGACTCGGGACTGCAGAGAAACGATGGTACAGTTTGAGGTCAGAGGTCACAGTTCGTAGAGTCTTTGTCTCTCCATCTAGAGCGACACAAACGTTTCGATGGAAGGAGGTGGTGGTGGTTCTGTGGTGGAACATGAACGGGTGAGAGGAGGCTGTGAATCCTCATCATCATACTCTCTGTACTAGCTGAGTTGTTCAGTGTGTTCCTGTCAGACCGGCAGGACTAAAATAATGTGAGCGAGCGTTGGTGGAAATAGTCGCCGTGTGTGGGCGGTCTGGTCTCCTCTACAGGTTTCTATAATCAGACGGTCTGTTCACAGCCTCGACTCAAGTTTACACTACAGCTGTCACTTATTTAGTTTGATGTCCGTCTGTCAGTGGTCGAAGACAGAGTCAGTCTCACCCTTCAGTCTCACCCTTCAGTCTTTAGTCTTTTGTTTTCCTGTGTGACATCATACAGCTGCTCGATATGTCGTGAAATCTGCAGGCGGCTTTTAGTTCACATACGATCGTAGGTCTGAGCACACGTGTCGTCTTACGTTAAGCATGTGAAGTAAAATAGATCGTTACGCCTCTGTGCCGGCAGTAGTCATAGCTGATTGTCCGTGTGTCTGTCCCATTCCTGTTGACACAATGTCTCAGGAAGGCCTTAAAGGGAATTTCTTTGACTTTGGCACAAACGTCCCAGTGCTCAGCAACAAATTGATCAGTATTTGTTGGTCAGCAGTCACTGTGACCTTACGTACATCTCATTTTCGTGAATGCGGTATCTCAAGAATGCCCCAAGGGAATTTTTCCAAATTTGGCACAGATGTCCACTTGGACTCTGCAGTGATCTAATTGGAATTTGGTGGTCAAAGGTCAAGGTCACTGTGACCTTCAGGGATCCCATGGTCAGGGATAACCTATGGAATTTCACCACCACATTTGCCAGGCCTGGAAAAGTCATGGAATTTGTAAGAGTCAATGAGAGTTTTGGAAAAGTCTTGGAATTTTTGCTGTAACCTTTCATGTAATGCAACGTAATGGTGAGTTATGTTGCATTAGTTATATTGCGAGTTACTTCCTGTAGCTGTCAGCGTAACGTTGCTCTAATATGTGTTGATGTGTAACATTTTCTCCCCACGTTTCTTTTCTCCCTTCGTGTACGCCCTGTTAGCCGATATGATGCCTCAACAGAGTTTGAATCTGAAATGTGTGAAAAATTCCAGGCAAGAAAAAACAAAATGTTATTAGTCCTTGAAAGGTCATGGAAAAGTTTTGGAATTTTGTTGATGAAAATTCACGACGTGAATCCATCAGCACACCTTAAATTTCACTGTGACAACTTTGACCATCACTTTAGTTTTTATATGACACACACTTTTAGTAATGACTTTAAAAATATAGATTAATTTGGAGCGGATTATGTGAAGGTCATATATTCTAATCCTCACTTCCTGTGGGCTACAGCAACACTAAACCCCTGAGCTTGCCTGAGAAGGACTAAATGCACAAAGCTGCTATTTTTAAATATCCCATGGAGAGAGACTCTCACTGCAGCCTGTTCTATTTTGTTGTGAAAATGTGGGCGTGCAGCCTCGTTCTGTGGACGATAAACCAGGTGCAGACTTCCATCTGTGTCACCGCTGATGAGGAAATACAGCGAGTGCTGGACGGAGCAGTGAGTGACAACAACCCCGCCCACATTTAAGAGGACTGTCTGAACAGACCGAGGGTCTAGGTACCATGTCTGAAGGGTTACTGCTGGTTCCAAAGGTGCTGGACTGAAAGTGTTTGGTGGAGACGGAGCTTTTGTGGTGTTTGTCCTTCCTCCACTCGCTGAAGCGACGGTGACAAACGCGGCCTTGTTACCCAAAGTTGAGGTAATACCGGTTTCAAGGTGCACCGTGATATAAAAGTTGAGGGTTATCATTCTGTGTACATTTAATTATCTACAATATTGAAAAAATAAATGAGACGAACCTCATCTTCATATTAGTTATTTTCTAAGGGGGCGACTTTTTACACAAACTAAAGTGTTGGAAATTAACTTTCAGCCAAATCGCCCGTTGGATTTTAAATTCTACCAGACGCTATTCTGTTATCACACCTCTGTGTGTATTTGACTTCAGTGTTAATTTTGTCTGTACAAAGAAAAGAAACCAACTAATACACACTGCTCTCATAAAAACTATCAGTTTCACATTTCATTTAAGGCTCTCCCTCACACACACACACACACACACTTCAAATGTACAAAAGTAAAATGCAAACATTATTTATGATTATTGTTTATTACAAAAACCCTTGTGTGGACTCTGTGACGTCTGACGCTCTCTTTACACCAGTAACATGTTGCCACACTGTCAAATTAGATCAACATACACACCTTGCTAATGTTAGCTGCTAACGCTTCTCAACTTTGTGAATCTTCTTCATCTTCTTTTACGGCAGTGTGTTAGTTGTTTGTGGTCCACAAGTAAACACAAAGAAGATGAAGAAGAAAAACCTCACTGGGATTGGTCGAGAAGATGCAGTGAAGACGCACTACCCTACTTAGGCAGAGTGCCCTGTGACTGAGTCAGCTTTTTTCGTGGAATAATTCAGTAATTTGTAAAACTTTTTACCCGACAGCGTGGTGAGTAAGTTCATAACGTGGCAGATGGCGGGTCCTTATTTCCAACCTTGACATACTTCCATTTAAAATGGTTTCAAGTCTCAGTTAAAGTTATAAAACATTTGTTAACCACAAAAAACTCCTTCTTTTCCCTCTTTTAAGAACCTGAACAATATCGTGAAGCCACAGTATTTTCTGCCGCGGTTATCGTACCGTGAAAATCTCAACCCAACTTGGCACTAAGAAAAAAAAACATCCATCCGGCAGCACTCAGTGCAGAATCTATGCCCAGCACCTCGTCACGCTGCCTGCGTTTGTAGTGCAGCGTAAATCTGCGGCTCTTACAAAGCATTACAAAAAACACCCCGGCCTCAGATGTTGGAACAAAAAGTGCTTTGGTGGTCATGACCCCTGAAGATATGGGCTCAGCAGCCAGGACATACAGAGCACAGAACATGTAAGATGTGGCATTATAAGGGAAACAAGAGGGCGTGTCCTCTGGTGACGTGTCTGTCATGAGTTTACTGCGTCTCGACGGCATCTGGGGGAAAATCTCTGCTCATCCCAAACACGTTTTCTCTTGACGATGGGACGCCGTTAGTCTGGAGCTTTGCTTTTAGAAAACATCGGTGATGTCATCCTATTAGCTGATAGGCTGACGCTGCATGGCTGTGGTAGAGTTCATTGGATATGTTTAGTTTTTATTCCTAAATATTTAGTTTTGATATGAACGAACACCATTTTCTTTATTATTTAAAAACAAAATCGACTCCCCCATCTGCGTCTAACAGCTGCCTGACGATATTATATCAGTGATGATAGCCTGAATATTTTCAACACCTCATTATGAAATGAATGAGTGAAGGACTCATGTCAGGGCTGATGGAGTAGAGCCATCAGTTTTAGTGAAGTGGACCTTATTAACCGGCTATCGAACACGAGATGTTTTTATGACATGGTTACATGAGCCGCAGGGACGCAGGGCGGCCTGACGCTTGAGGGGAAATAATAAACTGATTTACATAAACATCACGTTACCCTGAGACAGCAGAACGTTTGACTGGCAAACAGAAAAGATAATAATAGAGAGCATATCAAGTATTTTCTCCTCCAGTTAGATTCTAGAGGGAAATTCCTCCTCGCCTCCTTGTGTTCCTCTTCATCACATCCCTGAATCATCCAGAAACCCTCCTCCTCCTCCTTCTCAACATCCTGCTACATCCGCTCCGTGCTGATGCTCCTATTTATAGCAGCTTTTGGCAGGCAGGAGTCGGCGCTGTGCCTCCACCTCCTCCTCCTCCTCGACAGTGCTCAGAGAGACACGGAGGAGGAGGAGGAGTAGGAGGCTCTCTCTTCAGGCAGACAGTGTCATCACTGGAAACCTCCCCGCTGCCTCCTACATCCACATTTCCATTTGTGCTGCCCTGGTCCACACTGAGTGGGCTCAGTGTCTGGCTGAAGGACGCTCTGACATGACGCTGAACATGTGATGTGTTTACAGGACCGTCACGCTGTAGTTCACTCCAGCACCTTCCCCTCTCTGTGCTCCCAGATCTGGTGCTGGAAATGTCAACAGTTAAAAAATAGTGTGCAGGAGCCAGAGTGCAGGGTTGATTAGACGGAGCGCGGCCTGTGTGGGCTCAGACGCCGCAGCGCCGTGTTAAACCTGTAACCGGACTGTTTTCACTCACTTCCTGCGCTCAGTCACTCGTCCCGGGCGTCTCTGTTGTTTTTCCTCGGAGTGTCGTGACAGCTCAGTTGGCCTGCAGCCTCCTGATGCTTCTCCATCTGCTGCTGCTCTGTGGTCATGCAACATTCAGACGGAGCTGTTTGTGTTTGTGTCAATGGAACAACAGTTTCTAAAAGTCACCTGAAGGTTTGAGGAAGCAGCTGCAGGGACGGGAAGCTGTTTGTCCGAGGAGCTTATTGAACATGTGGTCGGCAGGTATGCTTCCATTACAGTGACAACAGTTAACATTCCCAAACCAGTATGGCCGCCCTCTTTAACAGTCGACCAAACGTTAGTCGACCAGAAAGTCGGCAAGATTTCATTGGTCGCAGAAAAAAAACACCCAAAAAACAAATGCAAAACTCTATCAGGAGCTGCACCTTGTCAGAATAAATCCAAACCTATATGACTGGACCACGTGGGACTTTAATTTGAAAGGACAGACACAGGAAGTGTCCACGCTCAGCAGTCAGACAGGAGTCAGGTATCGACAGATATCTTTCCCTTCTTCTGTAAATATTCAGTCTGATATCATGTTAGTGCAGGGCTACCCAGAGCTTCACATCTGTCCCACAGACAACAGGCCTACACACTTAAAAACAGCTCCTGTCGTTGACTCAGTCGGCCATCTTGTGTGTCGTTAGGGTCAGGTGGGACCAGGTGAGAGTTGGTGTGAAGTCGTCTGAGGACGGATCCCAAGACTGCATTGTAGGTGGGTGATACGTGGTGTTGTACGCCGCCTCCTCTGTTTAATGACGGTCGTCCCAGTTTGACGTAGATGGATTCTTTCACGCCTCTTTCAAACCATCTGTCTTCTCTGGCTGAGACGTGGACATTTCTGTATCTCTTCTCTTGGACCGCTGAGTGTTGACCTGATGAGCTGCCTCTCCTGTGCTGTGCTGTGAGTTTGTGGAGTGATTGTTTAATTACTCAACAAAATCTGCACAAATGTGCAGCTAGCAAACATTGACGTTACCTTGTTGTGTCAGGTCCGTTCGGCGAACTCGATCATACACTGGATGTTTTCTACTTAGATGTTGCGGCACTGAGGACGTGCTGTTGTGACATGCAACTGTTTTGGCTTTGACTCGTCATGATCCCACACTCTACACTTTAAGTCCTTTTCTTTGGCGTGTCTCCTCTTTTTGTCTCTCGCTCTTTTCTTGTCCCTCTTCCGCCATCATTTTGCAAACGGCGCTACATCCACGTTACAGCTGAGCAGGCTATCAACAGGCAAAGTAACATAAGCGCGTTGTGCAACAGAAACAAACATCCATGCGAAACACAGCAACTGGATTTAACAAAGCCTCGAGGCTTTTTAGTAATCAAATTTTTCGAGTAACTCGAGGAATCACTGCACCAGTCCGTTAGAACCGAAGAAGCCTATTGGATGAGAGGTGAAACATCCTCAAAAAACTCAAGCACGCTGAGCTGCCTACGATAAAGCACTTCAGACAGTCGTGTGTTGTATTCAGTTTGCATTAAACTCAATGTTTGTGGTGTAGTGAGAAGAAATGTCAGAAATAAGATTTACTATTAACAGATTTTTAGTGTTTGTTCTCTCCGCTCCAGCCTCCATTTTCCTTTCTAGTGTTGTATTCAATCAGATTTCTGTTTCAAAGTTTCTACTAAAATCTACTGAGTAGTTCTTTTAGCCTGCATGAGGTCATTGTATGTTTTAATGTGTTGTGTGTGTGAGGTTATTTTTGTTCAAAAACATTCGCTATTATAAATTAATATTGTCTATTAAATTATAAACAAAGAAAAAAAAACATCACAGATCTTCATTTCAGAATCAGCAGATTCAGTTTATCTCACAGTAATTAAGAACCTGATCTTGGTGAGAGTTCTTGGGAAATAACGGGATCATGATACCAAACGACGTGATGCCTGAAACTCTGGACATTCCCTCCGACACTGGTCTGAGGTCAGTTTAACTCCGTCAGTATAATCTGCCCTCCTGTTGTAATCTGTGGCTTCTGCTCGTCACAGGAATGTAATCCTACAGTCATTAAATCAGTAACTAAAGCTGCAGCCGCGTCGAGGATAATCACTGCAGACGCAGGTTTAAAGCTATCGTATGAAAAAACTTCACATTTAGGAACTGCTGCTAGAAAACAAGATGGCGCCGGTGCTGCCTGAACACACTATAAACAATTTGAAATTAATTTAACAAAGGAGCGTGTGAAACTTCACATGGAAAGTGTCGGCGTTGAAGATGGAAGTAAATGAATTAAGAGAAGGCACTGAAGAACTGAAAATAAGAAACGATGCAGCACAGTTAAGAGAAGCTGAAAATGAGGACTGTGAAATCGCAGTGAGTCAGGTGCTTATCCACAGTCTGCGCCCGCAGAAACAACTGGAGGCAAAATGTGGGGATACGCAGTAGGCACGCTCACGAAGAAAGAAACTAAGGATTTATTCAGTGCATGAAGAAAGTGAGGCACATAACATAGTTGAGTTTGTGAAAAAAACGAATACTGGATGTTAAACTTTCTGTAAACTTTCACCGACGTGACGACGAACAATCTCAAACTTCTGCTTCACCTTAGAACAAAACTGAGGAATCTTAGAATCAGTTCATCTGGAGACAGAAACACTTCCTGTAGGACGTTGACAAAACCAGTGCATCTCATGGTCCACTTAGTAGCTGCAGCTGAGCTTTCAGTTGCATCACATGGTCTTCATCAGCACACTGTGTCGGCCCGTTCCTTCACTAAACTGCAGACGTTCACGTTCCATATTTTGGAAGCTCTTCAAAGTCTTGTTGTGTCAAAGTTTCAGAGTTCAGTCTTCACTTTGAGAAATGAAGATCAATAACACAGTCCCAATAATAGATAATCAATAACTCGTGTGAGATCTTTGATGTCAGTGTCTCAGGTGTCCTCCTCCAGCTGCAGCGAAAACAAAAATCATCCAACTTTTTCATTTGTTATGAAAAACAGTTGTCTGTTGATGACTGTTTCAGGTGTTGCACACACACCTGTCCTGTGGTTCATGGCTCAGTGTTTGTGTGTGTGGGGATACAAGGTAGAGGTAGGGAGGAAAAATCGATACAGCATAGTGCCGTGACATTTTTGTGTGGCGGCATCGTATCGATACACAGACTCCAAGTATTGATTTTTTATTATTATGTAAATTCTAAATATTAGAAATACGAATTAAAGTTGTGGTAGCATACTAGAATACTAACATCAGCATCTTTTTCTGTCCAGTAGATACGGTTTGCTCGGGGGACAAATGTCTCTGTGTCATTCTGTGTCCTGTCTCTAAATTCTGGGGTTTTTGTGGGTCTGTGAACGCAGCGCAGGTGGAGCTCTCCATTGGTTCTTTTTATCCTCAACAGCAGTTTGTGGCTCGCAGGGTGGATTATTGATCCATCGACCCATTCAGAGCTGATCAGATCAGAACTAGAGCTGGGCGATATTCTGTGAAGTGCTGTAAAGTTTAGTTGATTCAAAACACACAGTAAACACACGTTAAACACACAGTAAACACACGTTAAACACACATTAAACATGGCTTCATAGAGACAATTTCAAACACAAATCAGCTTCACTATAACTCGCAGCATTCACACACAAACACTTGTCTTTATCTGGACACATTTTCCCCACAAATACAACATGCTAACGTTATTAGCACAAGCCTATGGCATTTTACATTGTATAAATTAGCCTAGCAGCTAGCAGACTTCTCCTCTCCTCATATGAAGCCAGGGACAACAGCAACATTTAACAAAGGTAACGTTACAAAGTTCAGCTCCATTACAGCTCACAAGGTTCACTGACAGAACAACTGTCTGATACTAAACACGTTTTCCAAACAAATACAACATGCTAACGTTATTAGCACAAGCCTATGGCATTTTACATTGTATAAATTAGCCTAGCAGCTAGCAGAGATTTCCTCTGCTCATATTTCAGCCAGGATAAATCACACACAGTGTGTGGAGGCTTTATTGTCTTCACAATTTATTGTTTCTTATCTGTGAAATTAAAGTAAATCAAAGCTTTGTCTCCACTGAGGGAAATGGTCCTAAATAACGGTCCATCTACAAAAATATAAAATCTATTGGTGGCGACAGACGTTTTAATCGTGGCAGGCTGCCACAAATACACGAATGTGTGTGAAACCCCGAAACAGATGTTGACAAAGTTTTCCTTTGGGTGCAGAATTTCCAGTTGACAAAATGTCATAAATCACAATATAACACTACATAAGTTATCACAGTACTCAGCATGTTAAAACACATTTAAGATCACAGTAATATTGTAACATGAGGTGCATTTTAAGAAAATTTGCAAAGAAAGTTAAGCTTTGGGATTTGGGGTATTTTGCATAATTTCAATATGAAAATCATAACTTAAATAGCGAACTTATTTGGGAGGAAAATACACATTAAAAAGCATGATTTCACTGCAGCTGTACTCGTCTGAGGTTTATGTCTGTCGAATCAGATTTGGCTGTTCAGTACGAATATTCAACAATGCTTTTTTCTTTCAGCGAGGCTCAGTGTGACAGTGGCATTCATCTAATATAGTAAACAAGCTAACAGCGCTAACAGTGGATCGGTAACATGTGACTTGGCGACTCTGGATACCAAACAGAAGCCAGAGACTGTGTCATATTAAGTATCAGTGAGCTGTAAATCCTCTCAGCTGAAGACGGATGATGATGTTATCTCGGAGTCTTACGGTGGAGAGTTTCTCCCCTCTGTGCCGCTGCATCACATCGGCAGCTGTCTGTACCGAAGAGTAGCGTGAAAGTCAAGAGCGTTGAATTAAATTGTGACACCCGCCGCTGGGGCGGGGTTGCATGGCCAAATCTGAGCTGCTTCAGCCGCCGACTGAAGGTCTGTTTCCTGAGCTGCTGCCCGCTCTCCTCGCAGGGAAGCAGTCCACAGCAGCGGGGAGCGAGGCGGAGGGAGCGTGGGGCGGCTAGCAGCTAATTGTTGTCTCATTTGTGGTTTGATAAACAGAGCGGGGCGAGGAGGGGCTGAGAGAGTGAAGTAAGATGAAATAAATCAGTGTATGGGAAACACTAGGTTACTGTATGAAGCACGTGCACACGTCCGTGGTCGTCTGGTGGGAGCGGTTTAGGACAGAGAGCGTAGAGCTGCAGGAGGAGGGTGTCATTTCAGATTCTGCTGTTTTTCACAGCTGAAGTGTCTGTAACTGTCGAGCGTAAATAATAAATAAAAGCACATTTGAATAATTCATAGTGGTGACGTGCAGACTAGAGCAGCAGTGAGTGATTATTGTCAGCATTGATTTGCCCTTTAAAGTTTCCCAGGGTCTGAGCCCTGACATATTCCACTGTAAGGTTTTTAGAGTTTTTAATGGAAGTCCTGGTTGAATCATTTCAGCTCTGGTTCAGATCTCAGCCAACCGTTCCTCCTGTGGATTTCACTGGATGTTTCCAGACAAGCGTGTGAATCTGAGTCCTCTCTGCTGCAGATTATGGAGCATGTTTTACCCTCGCTGTGTTCTGATCACCTCCCGAGCCGCGCTGGCTTCTCGACTTTAATTCTTCAGAAGGAGCTTCTGGAGCTGGTCGAAAGGTGTTGATAGGAAAATGTGTGATTTCTCTTCTCACGCTCAGCCGCTGCTGCTTTTAACTGCTGAACGGTGAGACGCACATCGCGCTGATCAGCTGTTAATGATCACACACACTCAGAGGATTATTCAGGCTTTCTGATGCATGTTTGAGTGCTGAGAGGTCACATCAGGAAGCATGAATGACGCTCGCTCGCTCGCTCTGCAGCTTCTTACAGCTCTTATGTGGAGCTTATTGTGTGGGAATAAATCTGTGGGTTTGACTTGTCACATTTACTCAGTAGATTTACCTGAATGTCACCGGCAGCGTCCTACAGGAACCAAAAAACAGCATTTTACACTGTTAAAGGGTAACTTCTGTTTTTTTCAACCTGGACCTTATTTTCTCATGTTGAGGAATGGGAACAATTTCAGAAATCGCTTCAGCGCAGCTGATGGCATGTTCACACCGTCAGTGTCCGTCCACTAACAGTGTTTGTGTTTGTCACTGACAGGCTCAGACTGTTATTCGAAGTGTCTGACAGCATGATGAAAGGATCCCTACAGAGGGGGTTTGGTGACGGTGATTTCAGGACTGTTTCTGGATCTGACTCTTTAACACAAAGCTCTATCTCTGTAGGGATCCTTTCATAATGCTGTCAGA
Organism: Epinephelus moara; assembly: GCF_006386435.1. NCBI lineage: Eukaryota > Metazoa > Chordata > Actinopteri > Perciformes > Serranidae > Epinephelus > Epinephelus moara. The sequence continues at coordinate 1,525,914 of NC_065526.1, read as the reverse complement.
CACTTAGAGTAACAGTCTGAGCCTATCAGTGACAAACACAAACACTGTTAGTGGACGGACACTGAGACAGAGTGGAAACATTACAGCCTGGTTCACTGCTGCAGCCTCTCGATTAACACTGGACTCATTTAAAAATCTTTGTCTCCATTTAGACCCAACAATGTGGGAAAAATACTGAAGTTATTCCTTAATAACTGGTGGATCACCATGTTCAGGTCTGAAATATTCACATGTAGGTCCGTGTGTTTTGCAGACCGTGTAACATACAACATGAAATGATTGTTCCTGGAGTTCTCTACCAGTGGGCGTTAATATCCCTCTCCAGTGTTTCCAGAAATATCTCCTGTAGTTTGAGCTGTGAGCTGCTGCAGCAGGAACATTTAGACAGACTGTGGGCTGAAGTGTTGAGCTTCTTTATGCAACAGTGCAGAGGGAAGGAAGAGAAGTAAAAGACGGGAGTAACGCCTGCTGTTTATGGCAACACAAGAAAGAGAATTGATTTATTAACATGAAAAAGTAAAAGTGGACATCCTGAGCACAGCCGCGGGAGATCGTTGTTTGCATGATCCTGTTTGAAACAATAAGAAAGAAAACACATAATAGCGAGAACATTTATTCTCTTTGCAGCAGAACGCCAAGGCTTCTGACTTCACAGGCGTCGTGTTCACTCTGATGATGTCATTGTGCTGCATTACATGTGGTGTAAATTGGAAATAATCACGCCGAACGTTAAAGACTGTAATTATAACTGAGAGACTTTTATGCCTCTGCGCGGTGGCGTTATGTTTCCAGGTTGTTCGTCCGTCTGTCCGTCCCACGATAAATACAGTAATGAAGTGATGAGGTTTCATATCCAAAGGGTCAAAGGTCAGCTTGACTGTGACATCATCATGTTTTAACGTCATATCTCAGGAACAGAAGGGGAGACATTTGGTCAGATACTGAATTGGTGACTCTAATCTTGAAACTGTGCTGATTGTATAGATCTTCTGTGTGTGAAGCATCCATGTTTTCACTGACATGGATGGAGACTGTCAGAGACACTGGACTGGTGGGCGGAGTCATACAACCACAGGGTGGACTGGTGGGCGGAGTCATACAACCACAGGGTGGACTGGTGGGTGGAGTCATACAACGGGTGTTTCTAGCACCTCGGCTGAATCACTTCTCTTTTTATCTTTAGGAAACTACAGATGTTTGGTTGATGCGCCGCACTGTTTCGTGTCTGGTTTCAGGTTTGGCTGAAGGAACATGGCGCCGACTGCGTGTCATCACAGTGGTCGTTGTCGATCTTGATCATGGCTGCATGTAGAAAGGAAAAGTTGTTTGATGGGAGCAGAATATGAAACTCTTCCTTCTCCTCAGACTTCGATAGTTTATTTCTACGCTGCAGTTGGTGGGAGCCTCTGTGGACCACCAACCTGCCAGCTGATCCGGCCCACAGCCAATCAGACGCAGGATAATCCTGTTCAGACGCAGATTAACGTCCCTTTGAAGTCGCTGCTCAGAGTTTCCTCAGAGGTTCTTACAGCAGCGTTTCAGGGTTTCACTAATCCGTCCGCAGGTCTGGCTGTGGTGAAACCTCCGACTGAAGCAAAGCAGGATAAATGTTTGTCAAACCCAACACAGGTTTCCAGATGAGTGAAATCAGGCTGAAATGTTGTCGTGTTTTTAATCACCGTGTGTATGGAAGATATGAGCGACACACAGACGGAGGTTTACTCTGGTTACTCAACACCAGATTTAAATCACAGCATCACTCCTTAACTTCCACCTCACACACCTGACACTGGTTTATCTCTGGTGTTTGTTATTTGGGAGAAATGTTTATCAGCTGTTGTCATTTTGTTTTTTCTTAGTTAGTTTTGTTCCTTTTTTTAATATAAATGAAAATATTTCTTTGTTTTTAAATTTTAGTCACATTTCAGTCATTTGATTTTTGTGACTTTAAAGACATTTTAGTTTCATTTTAATTTTTTATGTCTTGTAGTGTTTCTGAGGCTGTCGATATTTTTGTTGTGTACGTGTATCCTCTGTTACCATGTTATCTGAAATACACACGTGGTATGTTGTGTATTTTTTAATGTATGAAGACTCACATTATTTGGGCCAAATGACGCACAGTCAGTTTGTGTTGCGGCGTGTTCGTTACATCCCACGAGCTCTCTGAGCTCTTTCAGTCCGATAAACACATGAATAAACATCTCTGTTTAATGTCACAGTCAGATAAACACAAGCTAATAAGCCGTAACTAACAAAGTCTTCAGTCCTTGTGGCTGAATCTGCGACCCTGCTCACTGCTGTGTGTGCTTTGTGCTAACATTAGCTGCTAACGAGAGTCTGTAGCTGTGCGGCGGCTCGTTCTTTGGCTCGGTGTGTTTTTATCCACCGTCCTGTCTCGTCATCATCCTCATGATTCACAGCAAAACCCACGTGGCTTCAATCACCAGACCTGTAGTTTATCAGAGGATCTTTTATCTCTGGTCTGGTGATGGTGTCACTAACTGTCTTGTAACGAGCTAGCTTAGCATAACTGCCTCCCAGTGTGTCTCACTGCAGCAGAATGTTATGGTTAGGAGGTGGGAGGGGCAGACGGTGTGTTTCCTGTCCCGCCCTGTCGGCTGTCTTGTTGACAACATTAAATCAAACACTGTTTAAGCTGTAGATGTTATTTTCCAGATGTAACAGGATAGTTTAAAGAATCATTCGCTTCATAATGTGTACCGGACTGAACGCCTCGTATCGAACGGTTCAATATGAATACGTGTGCTGTTACGCCTCTCGTGGTCACTGCTGACGCCATCTTTGTTTGTAGTTAACATGTTGGTTAAGTGTCGATCTTGTAGTTTTGTTTTCTTGACGACAAATTTAATACATTTCTTCATAGTTCTTGTTTTTAAATGTCGTCTATGAATGTTTTTCATTGTAGGTCGTCGTGGAAATCTTTGAAAAGAGTTTAATAATCATTTTCAAATTGTCTGGTGAATATTTGGAACTTTAACTTTATAAATAACCAAACTTTATTCATACAGAACTTTAGACGCAGATCCAAAAACAAATCAAAGGAGACAACACCAGAGAGCAGCTGATCAGTGATCAAACATGTTATTGATTCACTTCCTGCAGTGGACTCAAATGTCCTTTCAGTCAGTGGACGGCGTCCTTCCTTCTGTCCGGTGGAGCAGAGCTCAGGAGGGGACGTGGAAGGTGTCCATCACTCAGTCTGAGTCTGGTGATGTAACAGTTTGAGGACAGCCGAGTCACTCACCTGTCAACATGAACCTCTCTGCTTTTAAAGCCAGAAAACAGATGAGTAAGACTCGGAGCTCTGACTCATCGAGATGTGAAGGCTGTGGAGACGTGAAGCCTCACAGGAAAATGTTTTCAGTCCCTTTAAAGTGTACAGTTTATTACAGCCTGCCTCTTATTTTGAAGTGAGAACAGAGCTGCAGCAGGACGAGTCGCTGCGTCCTGAAATGTTCTTTTCACATTTCGGATTCTGATTTCGAATCTGTCTTTATTAGAGATTAGAGATGGGTCCTCTGGACCACCAGAGAAGCACCGAGCAGTTAGAGGAAACGCTGAATACCCATGAGCCTCAGCTGGCCCGTCCCTGGAGCCGGAGCCAGTCGGAGGTGTGAATCAGAGCAGAAGAGAATTTAAACAGAGAACAAAGCGCGTCGCAGATTTCCTCCACACTTGACCCAGAATCCAAAGTAAATTAATTTAACTTATGCAGCTGAATTTAAAGCTTCTTGATTGGATGATTCTCTCTGAAATGCACCATGGGAGTCGTAGTTGACGTGTCTCCTTCAGTTTTATGTCCACAGGCTTCTTGTACCTTTTTGACTTTAATCAAAGACGCAGATATTTCCTGACACAGCTTTTGTTCTGATGATTCAACCAGCAGAGTTTCATGAAGTGCTCCAACTGTGAGTCGCCTCATGTTCACGTTTAGAGAAACAAGCTGTCACACGATGAAGGATTTTAAACTTAAAATTATACATTTGGGACTTCAGACTTCTTTAAGTCAGCAGGTTGTTCCTCCTTCCAGGTGATTGAGTTTCTGACCTGAGAGTGTTTGACTTACACGGTCTTTGTTTTTGTCTCTCCACGATGAACAATTAGTGAACTGAAGTCTGTATTATAAATCTGCTAAATTTTAAATAATAATTAAAACACAGAAGCACTGAATTCTCAGGCCAGAAAAAAAATCAGTATCAGATAATACCATGACAAGTTTCTTATTATAAGAAGATGTTTTTCATGTTGTAACAAGAAACTTTTCTTGTTATGACAAAAAATTCTTCATGTTATAAGAACATAAATAAATATATCGTTATACCTGAAAAGTTTCTTTTTATTTTTACAAGAAAAGTTTCTTGTTATATCATAAAAATATCTTGTAACAACATGAAATATCTTCTGATAACAAGATAATGTGTAGCTGCAAGCAGCGACTCCGCTGTTCAAGCCAGCACGGACCTTTGAAAGCTGGGTGAGATCAACGGTTCATAACACCCGCATTAAAGATTACCAACAGGTTTTATGACATTCAGTTGCTCATTCATTGACGTCCAAATGTCAACCAGGCCACGCTCTTCTTTGGAAACTTTGTCGCTTCCTGTTGGTCAACTGCAGAAACATTTTGGGGACATGCTTTAATGGCTCAGTTAAAAAAGTCCACAGAGTTTGTTGATGTTTCAAAAAACCCTCATTTATTTATGGCCACGTTTTGCAAAAGGCCGTTGCACTTGTTTTGAACTTGTGGCACCACCTATTGACTGATTTCAGAATAACACACATAATTCATCTTTATTATTTAACATACCCTGCAAGTTTTGGAATAACTGGACAATCAATTTCTGATTTATAGTCTGATTTGTGTTACCCACACCCATTTTGTATATGTGTGGTGCCCCCTAGTGGTCAATTCAAATGAAACTTTCAGGATATGTTCCTGGTACCTCTTACGACATTCCCTGTAAGTTTTGTGATGATTGTTTAAACATTGAAGGAGCAAGGTCCATTTATGTGCTGAGCCCCGCCCCCTCTAAAGTTCATTGGTCAGTATCATCAAAACACAACGAGACATCAACAAGCTTTTGATCGGCTTCGTCCAAAAATGATCTGCAGATGATGTCGTACAGATTGGACCTTTTTTTCCAGGCGGACCTTCTTGGCTCTTGAGTATTTTTGTAGAGCACATTGAGCTGGACGTGTGCGTCCAGTTTTAACTTGATCCGACTTACGGTTTAAGGGCGTGGCTTATTCAAAACTGAAATTTTGAGCCTAAATTGTAGCGCAAACATCTGGCTGATTGGCATTTTATTTCTTTGGGAACGTCCAACCACTGGTGAAAATTTCATGTGTCTATGATGGACCATCTCATGGGAATTTGTGAAAACATTTCTAAAGAAAAGAAAGAGAAAGAATAAAGTCAGCACAAAACCTTTAGTGTCTCAGCCCCTCTTGAACCCTATTAAGTATCGTGTTATACAAGAAAAGCTTTTTTTAATTTTTACAAGAAGTTTTTCATGTCATCACCATCATCCACCCAAAAACGAAGCTGGAAACCTGAAACCGGCTCCACTGTCTGACCGTCTCTTTGTGTTGTTGTTTCAGAAGTACAGGCACCACGATGAGGACTCGTCCCCCCAGGACCAGAGCTCCCCCCAGCTGACGGAGGAGGCGGGGGGGCCAGAGCTGGTCCAGGTATCAGAGAAGAACCTTTCCCAGATCGAGAATGTGCACGGATACGTCACCCATGCTCACATCTCACCTATGAAGGTAGGAGACGGACTCATTTTCTGTCTTTACTGCTCTCTGCTGTCTGTTTGTCTCTTTATCTGTTCATTCACAACTTTACTGGCACGACGGTGAACCGGAGACTCTATTGTGAAGCATGTAAACAGTCAGCATGTCCTCCACTCCAAAGCTTCATAATTAATGTGTGTTAAAAAGTAGAAAAGTGGAGTCTAACAGCGCAGGATCGTCTCATTTTAACACTAGAAACACCAAGTTTCCAGCGAGTTCTTCTTATACGACCTCACAGACCACCGCCGTGCTCCTTTAAACGCTGCCTGCATTGAAAGGTTCAATATTACGACCTCCTCCACTGTCGCCTCGTTTGTTGTTGTGTGAGACTTTTGGCTCCGCCCTCTAGTGCCATCTATTGGTTGTGTCTATGCCGAAATAAAGGACAGGTGGACGTATGAGGGCAGTTCACAGCGACTGATACAGACGTACTCTGTGATCGTACATAAAGGGAGAATGAATTAGCCTTGAGTTGAACTGCAGTCACCATGTTTGCCAGAAAAATCACAATTAGCTATTTTATCTTAACAAAAGAGACGCACCAGCTTCTGAACTTTTGTCATAATCCAGACAGCAGCATCTATGTAACCATCCATGACATCATAAATTCATTCTGCTGTGAGGTGAATAACTTTATTTAAAACAAAATAATGACAAAACTGTACGTTCCCAAACTCCACTGACAAATTGATGAGTTTTAGCGTTCAGTGCCTGATGGGTGGAAATGAACTTTACTCTGTCCAAAATTCAACAAAACAGCACCTGTATGTTTGTACCTGATCACCTGTAGTATGTTTGTACCTGATCACCTGTACCTGTAAAATATTATATATCATATCGTGGTGTCGACAGTCATGAACCCAGCAAGTCCTCCAGAAGCCAGTAAAGTTTTTCTGCATGTTTCTCTTTATTCTGCTCTATTCTCTCTCACGTTATCTGTTTATATGTATTTATATTTACCTGTGAATGTGTTTCTGTCCATTTCCATCTGTCCACACACACACACACACACACACACACACACACACACACACACACACACACACACACACATTCACAGATGGAGGATGAGGGCTGCTGCTTGTCTGTGTTGCCTACATGTGTCTCATTAAACCATTGAAGCTGCTCTGAAGCTTGTACCTGTTCCTCTTCATCATACCTGTCCCCCGTCATGATCCATCTCACACACACACACACACACACACACACACCACCACCAGCCACAGTCCACCTGTCAGGCATGTGTTGGACTTCCCTGACGTTACGGTCTCTGCAGGTTAACGCCAGTTCACTTCCTGTCAGTGAGTCCAGGTGAGCTCAGGGGAGCAAACCTGCACATCACAGAATGAGGAAGTGAACGTTGAAGTTAGTGGAAGTGGAAATGTTCGCGAGTCGTCATTTCACACACTTGAAGCTGAGTTTTAAAGTCGTGGCTCTCCTCCCATCAGTTTCAGTATGTCATGTGACAAAGAAGAAAGAAAATCACCTGAGCAGCTAACACTTTATAAAGTGAATCTTTTTTGCGACTCAGGACAAACTTTACATTCAAACAAATAAGTCATCAGTTTCTTTTTCCTTCTGTCTGAGACTTTTAGGTTTTTGCTGTGATGTGTAGTGCAGCCTCTGCGGGACGCTGTCATGACTTTAGACTCGAGTCAAATCAAAGAACGCAGATCTGAACTGTGCTGCACCTTTTAAGACCTGAATCCAACCACCAACCACTGTCTGTATCGCTGAACTTTTTCAATGTGGAGTCATACGGGGACATTTGGCATTAGAGGGCCTCTGAGTACAGAGAGACGCAGCTCAAGTAGCTGATGACAACGGCATGTAGGCGATCGTGACAGGTTGTACATGATCAGAACAAGATGTAGGCCACGTAGACGGCGCATGGATGACAACGGCTGGACCCAGGAGACAACGAGGACAGGAGGTAGGCATAGCCAATAGGATGTAGGCTATTACGACATGATGTAGGCAACGATGGAATGTAGGGGATTGCGCAAAAGTAGGCAACGACAGCGGGATGTAGGCAGCGAGGATGATGTGATGTAAGTGATCACAACAAGATGTAGCCAACGATGATGGGACAAAGACGTTGGTAGTCATGAAGGGATGTAGAAGATCATGAGGGATGTAGGCTTCAATGACGAGATGTAGAAGATCATGAGGGATGTAGGCTTCAATGATGGGATGTAGAAGATCATGAGGGATGTAGGCTTCAATGATGGGATGTAGATGATTATGACAGGATACAGGCAATAGTGATGGGACGCAGGCAGTGACGACAACATAATGTAGGTGATCACAACAGGATGCAGGCATGATGACGGGGCATGGGCGACAAAAGCCGGACCAAGTTGATGACAGGACGTAGAGATGGGACATAGGTGACGGGACGTAGGTTTGTTGTGTAGAGTTCTTAAGTGCGTTCGAATCATTATCGGTGTGAAACCAAAACTAACCGGATCAAAAGGAACAAAAATCTGAACGATGTTTCAGACTTTGAGGAAATCGTCTTGACAGACTGACCTGTTCAACACTTTTCTGATCCACTCTGTGACTGAGCTGTCGGATCAGACTCAGACTGTTGCTGCTCTCGTGACCTCAGGACAGTTGTGGTGCAGTTACTCTAAACACAGCCTGTAAAATATTCTGCTGCTTCATTTTTAACTCCTTCCTGTAACGGCCGCTGTGAGCGTATTCCTCTCAGCTTGTTAACTGGTCTCAGACGCCACGAGCAGCCTGGTGTCCTCATGTCCTCATGTCCTCATGTCCGCATGTTTATTAAAACCAGAACAGAACCAGATTTTCCTGGAAGCTCAACCTGGAGAATTTGGCGTCGTCCCCCCGTCACATGACTTCCCGTTCATGCCGTCCTCCATGCTGTCACCGTCAGCTGCTGCTGTGTTTGTGTCTGTTGCTGCTCCGACCACGCCGTCATGTTCAGCCGTGTCTCACTGCTCCGACCACGCCGTCATGTTCAGCCGTGTCTCATGTCAGTGTGAACTGGATCCATGTGAGGTTTAACCCAGTTATACCAGTTCAGTGGTGATGGTTCGTCCTCCTCGGCCTGCAGAAAAACACTTCTGTGTCTAAAACACAGTCTGTGTTACAAACTGGAGGTGTGGAGTTTCAAAGACAAGGCTGTTTACTGGGCAGGGAGGCTCTCATTGCATTATGGGAAATGTTGGATTCAGTGTTTTGGGAGTTTGACCCAGAGACTAAAAGCCAGGATGATTCTTCCTCTGCTGCGCGGATCTACATCATTCTTAAAAAAAGAAATAATCTAAATTTAAAAAAGTCCTAAAACTTTGCTGACATAGAATTCTGAATTACCTTTAAATACAATAAAATAAAATATTTCAGGACTTATTATTATTATTATTTTTTTTTACATTTAACCAAATAGGCATTTGATAATGGGGGGAAAAAACTAGTAATACTAATAATAAGCGTAATTTGCAACCTTGCTCTTGCAAAGTAATGATGTTAAAATAATAATAACTTTATTTATGGAGCACAAAAACAAATTACAAAAATAAAATATAAAAAAGGTGAACATGAATGTATTAAAAAAAAAAAAAGGTTTATTGAACCTTATAATTTAGTGGCTGACAGACTTATTATTTATAAGCCGGTGATTTCCATCAGTATATGATCATATTAATACCAAAGTAAAGATATAATTAATCTGTGGTGACTTTAGTCTCAGTTGGTTTGTGAGGTCGTCTGTGTCCCTGCAGCAAAACAAACATCCCAAAACCCCAGACTCTCCGTCTGTATCTGTCGTTTGTGTTTGGAGTTGATTAATCCAATCTGCAGACGAGCTGAGATCTGATATTTCACAATGGTTTAAACATTTTCACGCTGCTGTGGTCATGGTAACAGAGTAGATGAGATCAGATTAACGGTGGATAAACAGGACTGCACGGTGGAGCTCTTCTGCCACCGTGTGGTGTTCGGACGGACTGACGTCTGAGGGAGGATTCACAGCTTCTGGGTTTACTGTTCAGTTCATATTAAAATAATCTACAATCTATTCATTGCTATCAGTGTTCTACGGCTGAATTCAGACCTGATGACTATATATGTTATATTTCTGTAAGACTAAAAAACAAATATTAAAGTGCTTCAGCAGCGAAAAGATAAGAATCAGGTTTATTGCAAAGTAGGTTTTCACATTCAGGGAATTTTCCGTCATGTTTTAGTGCAAAAAAACTATAAATATAGTAAGATAAAATAAAAATGAATACAACTAGAAGACAAACCTGAATATAGAGTAGAAAAATGTCAAATAGAAATATGAACAAAATATAAAAAGTACATTATATCTGTTTTAAAATGAACAGTTTGTGCAGGAATGAGCAAAACATACAGAAGTATTCTGTGAAGTCATACAATTTATTATTAATATTTGTCTGACATTGATCAGTTTTAGTAAAGACACAATCATCACAATCATAAAGTTAATACCTAAATGTTCAAGGAGGAAAAGAAAACAAAGAGGAAACATCATCATACGACAACAGTTTCGAACATGTTGCTCTGCTGACAAGGTCACAAGGTCAATTTCATGTGACGAGCAGACGAGCGTGTCTGATTCTTAATCAGTCTGACAACGGCATAAATTCATTTTTAAAAATAAATATCAAGTATAAAAGTCATTAAATGGTCTTAAATTTGAATCTGTGAGGTCATAATTCCCAAAACATTTTCATCATATTTTATTTATTATTTATTAATTTCTCCATTTACAAGGTGTGAAGCTGAGCGAGAACAGTGTGCAAGATTTTCAGTTTAAAGACTCAATTTGTTTTTGTCAAAGTTAGTTGAAGTCTTTAAACCTTCCACCGAACTTCATACTGTTGTTTTGCTTTATATTTCCACTGACCTGTGGATGAAATGTAGATGAATCTGACTCACTCCGAAAACCGTGTTTATATATAAAACCTTCCTCTGCAAAGGACCAAATATAAACTACTCACTTTTATACCTGCGATGCTTGAACGTAAGAAAATCAGATCTTGAAAAGGTCTTAAAAAAGATTAAATTTAAATGTGTGATTTCCTGTAGACAAACTAGGATGGGCGAGTTTAGTGAGTCATTTCGACTCATATTTAACAGGATAAAGTCGATCATAATCTTAATTAGGGATACAAGATATTGGATTTTTTTGTCAATATCCGATATGCCGATGTAAAACAACAACAACAAAATCTGTAGTGTAATTAACATCATATTATACATGCATGCTCTTAGCGTGACGGCCCTCCAGCAGATGGAGACATGAAATATAATGTTTTTCAACGTATGTAATATTCATACATTTTACAAAAAAAGAAAAAGCATGTTGGTCGATTCTGGTCGATATTATTGTGCATCCCTAATCCTAACAGAACCTTCTGTCACAGAGACAGGAGTAGAACTTATTTTTTGTGTCATTGTGTCTTAAAAATCTTTAGGGAATCAAAAACGTAACTAGAAAATGCATTTCCTGTGGAAAATGCGTGTCAGTGCCGAATGCTGAGATGAAAGGAAATGCAGAAAGTTTTGACATTTAAATGGTTTCTGTGCTGAAAGTATGTAGACATAGTAAATTATCAAAAATTTAAAAAACATCTTTTGGCGAGGGAAGTTTGTTTTTGTCACACTTTGTGTGCACTTTCTGTGTGGAGTCTGCATGTTCTCCCCGTGTCAGTGTGGGTTCTCTCCAGGTGCTCCAGCTTCCTCCCACAGTCCAAAGACATGCAGGTTAATTGGTAACTCTAAATTGTCCGTAGGTGTGAATGTGAGTGTGGATGGTTGTCTGTCTCTATGTGTCAGCTCTGTGATAGTCTGGTGACCTGTCCAGGGTGAACCCTGCCTCTCACCCAGTGTCAGCTGGGATAGGCTCCAGCCCCCACGACCCTCAAGAGGATGAAGCGGTTAGAAAATGGATGGATGGATGTAGACAAGGTGCAAAAGAAACACGTTATTAAAGGACATTTAAATGCATTTACTAACTTAATTAAAAAGCTAAAGAATAGAAAATAAAAACAAGACTCAGTATAAAGTAGAAGACTCAAAGTTCCAGTGCAGTGTGAGAAATGAATAAATATTTGATTTGATAAAAGGCAGCAAACAGAAACATTATCGGCCTTAAAGGGATAGTGCACCCAAAAATTAAAATTCAGCCATTATCTACTCACCCATACGCCGATGGTTTTAGAGTCCTCACAACACTTGCGGAGATCCAAGGGGAGAGGAGGCTTCAGGACACTTGGATCACTACGGACGAGCAGTATGGAGATATTTTGTGGTTTCAATTATGTGTTTTTGGACGTTTGAATCTGGGGCGCCGTCAGCCTCCATTAGGTGGAGTTGTGTTGCTACCTCCTCTCCCCTTGGATCTCTGCAAGTGATGTGAGGACTCTAAAACTTCACCTGAGCCTCCCTCGACATATGAGTGAGTAGATAATGGCTGAATTTTCATTTTTGGGTGCACTATCCCTTTAATTTAAAAGAAATGAGAGTTGGTTCAGACGTGCAGTTTGTTCGGATACTTGAAGTATAAAAACGAAATGCTGCTTCTCCATGTTTGACTCTGAGGACACGAAGCAGCTTCAGACATGTATTCAGTGCTTTATAAACCAACAGGAGTATTTTAAAATGGATTCTCTGTCGGACAGGAAGTCAGTGTAAAGACCTCAGAGCTGGAGTGATGTGATCAGTATTAATGTTTTATCCATTTTTATTTCTGGTCAGACGTTTTAAAGCTCATTTAACACTAATTAAAACCCAAATTTAACCTCTACACCTCTCACAAAAATATACTCAGCTATAAATAAACGTTGCTGTGACAGCTCGACCTTCTTATGTCATGTGTGACGTCTCACATTTCTTTATATCTAAAAATCAACTACTAAAACATTGAGTCAGCTGACACCTTGAGGTTGGATCTGGTTCAACACACTACCACCAGTCAGCAGCAGCCAGTTTGTCGAACTGGTTTCCAGTCTGCTCCCCAGTTCCTCCACTCCACCTGTCCAAGTGTCAATCAGTGGGAAGGGTCAGAGGGACCAGCCGTCCAATAGCAGCTTCAGTAGCTCCTCAGGACTCTGATAGCGCTGTTAGCTATCAGCTAGTCTGTCTGTGTTACATCCCATCAAGGTCCAACTCCATCACGTCCTCTCCGTCCTCTCCGTCCTCTCCGTCCTCTGACTCTTCTTCTTCTCTTTCTCTTTCTTCGACACTCTGCCACTGTGTTGCTGACTTTTTCCTCTCAATTTCTGTCCCTTCATTAATTAGATAATTAATTACTTTCACCTTCTTGTTAATACTTATTGGAGCCTAATTTGGCTTGGCTGGTTGTCATGGTAACAGGAGAAGGTAAACATGGCCGACAGAACTTTGGTCGTCAAACACTCTGTTAGACTCCTTTTATGGGTCCAGGCAGCTCCGCTTGTCGTCCTTCTTGTTTTTGCCAGTCGTCTTCATCTTTTTCTCCTTTGTCTCCGTCTTCGCCATCCTCATCTTTGTCTTCTTCTTCATTATCCTTGTCTTTGTCTTCTTCTGTCTTGATCTTCATTTTTGTTTTTTGTCTTCTTTGTCTTCCTCTGCTTCTCCTTCTTAATCATCTTTGTCTTTTTTAATGTCTTTCTCTTCTTTCTTCGTCTTTGTCTCATTGTCTTCTGTTTTCGTCCTCTCCTATGTTGTCTTCTTAATCATCTTTGTCTTTTTCGTATGTCTTTGTCTTCTGTCTTTTTTTTAATCATTTTGGTTCTTGTTTTCTGTTTCTTTCGTCTTTGGCTTCTTTTCTTAGTTGTCTTTTTGTTCTTTGTCTTCTTCCTTCTCTTTGTCTTCATTGTCTACTTGTACTTTGTCTTTTTCTGTCTTCCTTTTCTTCACCTTCTTCTTAATCATCTTTGTCATTTTCTTTTGACATCCTCTTCTTTTTTCTTCATCACCTTCCTCTTTGTCTTTTTGTCTCATCGTCTTCTTCATCCTCTCCTATGTTGTCTTCTTCATCATCCTCATCTTTGCCTTCTTCTTTGTCTTCTTCTTGTCGCCTTCTTCTTCCTCCTCATCTTCTCCTTCCTCTTCTTCTCCCTGTCATATAATCTTCCTACCAATTAATTAAATCAAACTAGGGAAGAAAATCAAAGTTGTTTAGTTACTGATCATGTGTGACACAAAAACTCACCAGACTCTCAGACTAAAGACGCAGGAAACCAGCAAATGTTTGGATTTCTTTTTTATTAAAAAATACTTTCAGGATTATTCTATGATCAGAATAATTGCCAATGAATTTTGTGTGGATCAATTAGTCGACTAATGGTTGCAGCTCGTGTTACTTTGCTCTTCAGTGTAAACGCAGACTCGCTCTTTAAGAAGCCAAACCTGTTCTGGACGTCTGTGTAAAACATTTCTGTCCGTCCTCTCGCTCATTCTCATTCTGTCTCCTCTCTGTCTGACCTCTGTAAGGATGAACTGTCTCTCTCCTGCTTTGCCTTTTCTGTATTTTGACCTTCGCGAGACTCCGTCTTTCCTCCTCCTCCTCCTTGTATCCTTGTAGGTAGCATCTCTGGAGTGCATCTTTGACGGCTCCTCAGCGTTAGGACAGCAGCACCTCCCGGAGCTCCCCTCCCCTTCGTCCTCCACCCTCTATACCCACGGCGAGGACAGCCCCCTCCCCTCCTGCTCCTCCAACCCCTACCCCCCAATCCAGGTAAAACCCCCCCTCCCCACCCACGCTGGGATGTTGTCATGGTACCACAAATTTAAGTGTCATTGTAGTACTGTTGGGAAAAAAAAAATCATACTGGTATCTGTCCGTCTGTCCCATTCTCATAAACACCACATATGCCTTGAAGGTATTCCTTCAATTTGGCACAAACGTCCACTTGGATTCAACAATGACTTGATTAGATTTTGGGGGTCAAAGGTCAAGGTCACTGTAACATGGTGTGTCTCATTCTCTTGAATATGATATCTCAAGAACACCTTGAGGGAATTACTTAATATTTGGCACGAACGTCCACGTAGTTCATAATATTGAACTGATTATATTTGCTTGGTCAAAGGCCAAGGTCACTGTGACTGGGTTTGTCTCATTCTGGTAAATGCAATATCTCAAAAAGGCCTTAAAGGACCTTTCTTAAATTTGGCACAAACGTCAGGTTTTGACAATGAACTCAACAATGTACTGATCTCAATCCCTAAAATTTGGCACAAACGTCCACTTGGACTCAACAATGAAGTGATTAGATTAAGGTGGTCAAAGGTCAAGGTCACTGTCTTGTTTGCCTCTTTCTTGTAAACACGATATTTCACCCTGAGGGAATTCTTTCAAAATTTGGCATCAACGTCCATTTGGACTTATGACTAATTGAATAGAATTTGGTGGTCAAAGGTCAATGTCACTATGGCCTTGCGTCTGTCTCATTCTTTTGAATGCAATATTTGAGGCATTGTCAATTGTCATGGCTCCACATGGACAGACAGGGATGGAAACTAGAAAAGAAACCTGACTGGTTTGAGGAGGCGCACAACGTCGAGGCGGTGATTCTAGTTTGCTGTAGTGAATGTGTGGATCCTAGACATTTAGCTGGTGTTGAAGTGGCGGACAATGTAGTGTCGTGACACCGACACCAGGCTGGGGTGGCGCTGAAAGGCATCACAGGGGGCTCAACTCTCAGAGTGGCAGAGCGCACTCTGGACACTCTGTCTGTGGAGACGGAGCAGCAGAGCGCCGAGCGGAGTGAATGTGTGATTAACTTAACCGTTGGTTCATTCATGTAGAAATATAACGCTCCGTTTCTTCCACCAACAGGGCTCTCATTTTAGTGTAGAGCGTCAGACTGAATTTACCAACGCACCATGTCGCCATTTCATACTTGTGCCCTTTTGTTATTGGTTGTATTAGGGACAACAGATTGATTTGAATCGAATCAGGAAATCGGTGGCGATACGCAGCCCTATTTAGAGGTGAAGATTGCAGGATGCAACCAGCTGAAACTTCAGGTTAGATTTCCTTCATTGTTCATGACCCAAAAACCTGAATGGTCCTATCTAGAGTCAGTGTTTGGTTTGTCCGTTCTGGGCTACTGTAGAAACACGGCTGTGCAACAGTGTGAACTCACAGACGAGGACCTGCTTCGTATGTAGATATAAACAGCTCATTCTGAGGTAACAGAAACACAACGATTCTTATTATCAGCTGATTAAACACTAAAGAAAACACACTGATTATATGATGTTCACTTTAATCCGAGTTTTAAAGATGGTACTTGAGTAAATGTACTTTTAGTTACATTCCTCCACTGGCTGTCGTTCTTCACATCAGACTGAACAGAGAGCAGCTGAGCAGGACCTCCACCTCCACCTCCACCTCCACACTGTCACTTGGCTGCAGTCGGTGAGGTTTCTGCTCACGGTGGAGAAATCTCCACATCCTGCTCTTCATTGTTTCCTCCACGTTTGATGTGCGGCGGGCGCCCGCCTGACGTCAGCAGGCAGCTATCTCCAACACCTCCGCCGCGATAACGCAATGAATGGATCCTCACATCCCACAAAGACACTGAAGGCTGGGAGGACGTACTGTACACTCCTTTTTTTTTTTATTATTATTCCTTTCATTTTTTCATCTCTTTCTCCGCCTCTTGCTCGCTGTCCTCAGCAGCGCCATGGCAACACAGGAGATGAATGCCGACAAAGAAAATCCTGACGGCAGGAAAATGGAGGAGGAGGAGGGGGTTGAACCTGCCGAGAAGGACAAGGGCAGATTTAGTGAGGCTCTATGTAACAGGGGGGGGGGGTGACGGGGCGGGGGGGGCGGCTCCTGTTCGTCCCCAACAAAAAGATTTACAGCAGCTCTGATGTGTGTTTATCACCAAGACAAAGACTCAGAGGCCATGAAATGACTTGTCACTAATGCTTCTTCTCCATCGTCTCATCTCTGCTACGCTTCATTCCCAGCTGCAGCAAAGGATGCTGGGAGGACACACCAGCTCTATTTATAGCCAGCAGGGTTCCAGACAGTCCTGGAATTTCAGGGAAATCATGGGATGTTTTGGGGTGTGTGTTCCAGGCAGGGAAAGTCTGGGAATAGCAGAACGTGTTTTCTTGTTTCATGTGTTTACGTTCAGGCGGTTTAAAGGACTCCACAAGATTGTCTCCAAAGAAGAGTCATGCTAATTTTAAGAAAACAGCTCAGGGAATAGAAGTGCTCTGACCCACCTTTCTTCTGCACCAGTTTTTTGTAAAACAAGTATTTGAAGAAAAGACACAACCAGTCGTACTATTGAACTTCTGTTAGCTCAGAGATCGTCTTTGAAGCCTTTTCAGAAAACACAAATCCTACGTTTTTATAGCTTGTTTAAATTTGTTTTTGAAGTGCTCGAACACTCTGACGTCAGACGTCTGGACATCAGAATGATTTCCTTTGGCTGTCAGTATTTAACAGACTGTCTCTTGTTGAGCTCCTCATCGTGACATTCTGTGACTTTGGCAGTTTTTGGCAGCTTGACAGATGATTCGGTCTCTGGTTTGTTTCGGCAGTAAAAATGTCGGGAGACACCGTAAATTAATTTTCCGTCGTTAGAAATTTATTTCTGCAGCAGAACTCCTGTAGGTTAAAGTTGGCGAATAAAAAAACTTTAAAAAGGACTGACTTAAAAAAATATATAAAGAAAATGTTTGTTTGTAAATGGACTTAAAGAAAGTCGTCACAATATTAAATCTACAAACAACCCATAATACAAAACTCAGTTAATGTAAGAGGCTCGGGGACTGGTCCTCGCTCCACTCAAAGAAAATATCCGCCATTGTAAATATAATGTCAATTTTCTCTTACTTGCCATTCAAAGTGGGAATTCAGCTCATGATTTGATTCGGTTACGATTTGATGATAAAACGATTATTGGTGTCAAATAATCAAAATGTTTTTTCTGTACATGATTTATTTTTCTCACTGTGGGACTACTTGCTTCTTTTAAACATAGCTTACAGATTACTGTACCTGCGTGCAGTTTAGCTCATGTCCAGTTCCCTTTAGCCTTCAACCTTACAGCCAAAGTACTTACCTAAGTTTTGAAACCAGTCAGACCAGTTGGATGATTGTATACCGTGATATTTAACTGGAAGAACACAGTCTCGCTGCAAAGTCGTCGAAAACCGACGCTTGGTCAGTGACGTCCTGTGTCGGACACTGATGAAAAAAGCCGTCCTTTCATGTTGGCATGATACGCAGGCGGTCACATTATTGTTTAACAGCATCTGTTGGCGTCAGGGGGAAACAACAACGAAAGTTCAGGTGGCAAAAGTCCGAGTAAGGAAGATGAGAGGGGTGGTCGATCAACCAGCAACCATTGACTTTCACCCGGGAGGCTGGTGTTCACTTCCTGTTTGATTGTAAAGCCAAAACCTGTTGTTTTGTCCAAATCCCAACCACGTGTGTGTGGCATTTGTTGTTTAAGGAAAAAATCGTAAATTCGCTGTGTAGAACCAACGAAGTGCTTTTATTTTGAAAGAGACTGTATGCAAACTGTACATTTCCTGTGAAAACAGAAGTGTATTTTGAAAACAGACAATGCATGTAACAGGCTGAAGTTTACACGGCGTCCCAGAACGTCAACAACCAACACACCCAGGGTACCTTGGACGTCATATGTGGACGTGGAAAGTCCACGACCAAACATGGACATGTGACGAGGTCACAGTGAGGATGCGTCGACCAGAATAGGATGATAGGACTACGTTTTATTGAATAGTTAATTTTCTGCAGCCTTTAAAAACTTAATTGCATCAGTGAATTGATTTGAAAGCATCTTACAGTCTCCTGCCTGTATGGGAGTAACAAAATAATGGGGAAGCCTCTGAGGAGAAACAGACTGAGCAGAGTTAATTTGCTGCAGTGTGTGTTGGTCAGTCGGTCTCGTTTGTTAACATTACTGCTTCCTCTCTGGGTGATGGCAGTAGAAAGTACAATATACTCCATGTCCGCCTCACAAATGTGATTATTTAGATATTGAATTTAAGGAAACTAGCAGCTGCAAGAAACACAGTAATTGACAGTAATCAGAGCCTTCAGTATAAACATGATGATGATGATGATGAGGATGATACTAAAATGATTTTATATTTGATGGACTCCTGACACAAGAAGGAGGGCACCTCGGCAGTACTCAGGAGGTGAACTGGCAGTACCGGGTGGGGACTGGATGAAATGGTTTACCGTCCAGCACTACTTTAGCAGCCAGTTTATACTCTATGAAGCTGAAATTTTGGTATGGAGGTCAAGTGTGTGTTTGTAGTCATGCCAGTTGGCTAAAAGGGGGCGTGGCAGTGGGAGTGGCCAACCACAGACTTGCACAAGATTTTGTTGATTTATTTAGATTTATTTAGTTTTATAAGGACAACGCACATTAATCAACATTTCTGTAAATGTGCCAGTGTTAGTCAGCTGGCTAATTTTCAACTGCAGTCCTTTGGCGAGATGTTTTGAAACCAACAAAAATGATTGTCGTTGAGCCAAAGGACAGCTGATGAACTGTTCAGTGCATGCGGGTACATGATCGCAGCTGATTTGTTCTGGTTCAAGTCTGAAGAGCTGAAAATCTGTTGTTTTCTTCCTTCTTCACAAATGTTTCTGCAAATCCCTGTAAGATGGAACATCATAGACGCATGATATTTTCAGCTGTGATTGGATGTTGTCTGCAAATTCTGCTCTAAAGTTTGATTCAGATCAGTCAGATGGGGGCGCTATGATCGAGGCCCAAAAAACAATTTTGGGAAGACCACACCTCTCACGCTATAGATCTGACTGACTTGAAATTTGACGCACGTGTTCAGCTCAGTGTGCTCTATGAAAAAGTCTCAACTAGATTTTCTGCCATTTTGAATTTTTTGAAAAACACATTGTTGACCCCTCCTCCTGAAGCGAAGGTCCGATCTGTCTGTGGATGACTGTAGAGCGCCCCAGAGATGAGTTAGCATGTCACCACTCACAGTTCCCTCTTATCAGAGTCAGTGAGGTTTTGTTTTACATGTCTGAAAGAAGGTCTGAGGTCAACACGGGCTGAAGTCAGTACTCACTCGTGAACTTTGAAGCTTCTACGTGTCTTAAAAAAGACAGTTGCTAACAAGAGGCTAAATGAGACTTCAGAACGTCATCACGCCGAACACGAACTCGTTACGTCGGCGACGTTAAGTCATGTGACCGTAGTGTTTTTCATTTAAAGCTCAATGTTTTAGATCTGATGACATTTAGGCACCAATAATCATAAAGTGGTGTTCATTAGTGAAGATTATCTCACTGAACAACACCAAGCTTCATAAACGTTTGTTCGTCACAGAGTTTATTTTCTAATAATCCAAAATGCAGTGGAAAAATCCCAAAGTCTTTTAGACAAGGGAACCAGGGTGACGCTAACTTCAGGGTCAGACTACAGGAAAACATCGTCCCTGACAGACTCTGTTGGACGAAGCTCATCAAAGGCTTGTTGATGTCTCGTTGTATTTAGATATCAACCAATGAACTGTAGAGGGGGCGTGGCTCAGCACATAAATAGACCTAACTCCACAACCGTTGAGCCAGTCATCACAAAAACTGCAGGAATTTTCGAAAACGGTACGAGCAACATACCCCGAAAGTTGCATCGGAATCGACCACTAGGAGGCGCCACTAATGCAAAAAAAGACCTGCCGTGGCTACAAATCAGAATCAATTAGAAATGTTTCGTCCAATGATCACAAAACTTGCAGATATGTTAAATAATAATGTTTGAACCATGTGTGTTAAATAATGTGTAATTGGCCAGTAGGGGGCGCCACCAGTTTGGCCTTTCAAAAAATGTGTCACTTTGTTCAAACATCACCAAACTCGGTTTCTATAATTGACCAACAGGAAGTGACGTTGTTTCCAAAGAAGAGCGTGGCCCGGTAGAGATTTGGACGTACATGAATGAGCATCCGTCCAAACCTGTTGGTTATCTTAAACACAGGCGTCATACACTCAAAGGTCTTGATCCTTCGCAGCTTTCAAGTTTTAAAGGTCCATGCTGGCTTGAACCCCAGAGTCGCTGCTTGTGACTGTATTTTTGATTATACTTTCATTTTTATTTAATTTTTTAATATATATTTGTGTGATTATCTCCGCCTCCAGAGCTGCGTTCAGACTGTTTTAACTAACTAGTAAAGTCACTAACGTTGAGCTCTCTGAAAGAACTCCTCTGGATTGAATCAGTGGTCGTGACAGTCGCTCCACACATCACAGATCTCCACACTGTCTGTCACTGCCGCGATAACTCAGCATTTTTCAGGCGTGAGTTTCCCCCCAGCTGACTCACATCTGAGAGGGGAATCGAAGTGTGAGGACTGAAGTAGGACAGAGGTCAGCTGGACCAAACCCACAGAGAACCAGGAGGGAGGAGGGAAGAGGAGGAGGAGGAGGAGGAAGGAGCTGCGTGAGGTTTCCAGACTGCAGAGAAAAGAGATCAGAGGACTAACTTCCTCTCTGCCTGCGCTCTCTTTAAACACACACACACACTCAGACACACACAGCCGTCCTCTCGTCAGCCCTGCAGTCTGTTGTTGCTGTCTGCTTCAGACAGACGGAGGCTGGCCGACCGGCTGCGCTCTCTCCGCCTGCTACGCCATGCTCTCTCACCCCGGCAGGTTAATCCGCCCCCGGAGGCGCCTCTCTCTCTTTTTGCCGTCAAGTCCGAGAGTCTGACGCCTGCCGGCCACCGTCTGCCGCCGCCACTGCCGTTCATAACTGACAGCAGGAGGACGACCTCGGCGTGTCTCCTCTCTGCTCCGTCGCTCCCCTCCTGGAAGCAGCATCTGGTCACCTCCACCAGCTCCTCCATCTCTGCAGCCTCCCTGTTTGTGTCTGTGAGGAGGAGAAGGAGGAGAAGGAGGAGGAGGAGGAGGAGGGGGGGACACAAGGTGGAGTGAAGCCCCCCTCCCATCGTCTGCTCTCCAGCCAGCACCACCTCCGCCACCCCGCAGCCTGCAGCAGGAGCGAGACGAGGCGCAAAGGAGGCGACACACCACCTCCACCTTCAGCACAGCAGCAGCAGCAGCAACAAGCAGCATGCTCAACTCTGTGTGGTACGCCAAAAAGATGGGTCGCCGCATCATGGGCACCCTGAGGAGAACCAAGCGGCTCCACCGGCGCCTCCTGGTAGGTCACCCCCCTCCCCCTCCTTCCGCCCCCCCCCACAAACCCATAAGAAAATAAATCTTGATAAAGGTGAGGAGGGAGGGGGAGGTGCTGCACCGCTGCACCGTGTAGCGTGAGTCATTTTCTACAACGTGTGTGTGCAGCGTGTATACATACCATCATGCACTGGTATGTGTGTGTGTGTGTGTGTGTGTGTGTGTTGTAAATGTATTGATCGGTCCGTCTGCTGTGGATGTGACGCTGCTGGATGAGGCAGATGTGGAAAAGTTGCAACAGGAGCTGCTGCTGCTGCGTCATGTGGTGGATCAGGATTCATGCAGAAACCTTCACATCTGGTTCAGTTCCTCGCCGCAGATCCAGAAACGCCCTCATCCACGGTCCCATATCCCAGTCATTTGTTTTTATCACCATCACAAGATGAATAGAGGCGCAGTGTAAACATGAGGACGCTGTGTGTTTGTGGCGTTGGAGGTGATTTGTTGATAAGGCTGCAGCGGCTGCGAGCAGGTCGTTAGATCTAAACAGGAGATCGCGCTGAGTGTCGCCAAATGTTCAGGAATCAGTGTGAATGTTCCAGAGCTTTCAGCAGCTGTATCGGATCATAACAGCAACGGGCTGGATTCTCCCTCGTCTCAGACGCAGGAAGTGTTTCTGTTGAAGTCAGGTGTTGGTTTTTGTCACACCTGTGCAGCTGGTTTTTTTTTTTTTTCCTTTAAATATATAAATAAAAGTCTGCGTGTCGACGTGGAGAGATTTACCTGCATAAACAGCAGCATCATGTTCTGGGCAGATGTGAGGAACCCCTGCAGTAGCACATGCCTTCCCCAGCGTTGCCTAGCAACCTCCAGGCTCCTGACACGCAGCACTACCCCACCGCCTCCCTGTTTACTGCCTCAAACACGCACGTTACCATACATGCACACACACACACACACACACACACACCAAAATGTAGGTTTACGCTGAAGACAGGCGACGATAATTATAACACAGTCATGAAGCGAGAGGAGCTGAAGAGTCTGGATGTGTTTTGTCCTCAATATGAATTCAGATGTTTCCTCTGATGATCTTAAAGCTTCAGTGTGTCGGATTCAGAAATGGAATATAATCTAATCAGTGTGTTTTCTTTAGTGTTTAATCATCTGAAAATAAGAATGGTTGTGTTCTCGTTACCTCAGAATGAGCTGTTTATATCTACACAGGGAGCAGGTCCTCGTCTACAGAGATCACCATGTTGCACCGCCATGTTTCTACAGTAGCCCAGAGCAGACAAACCAAACACTGGCTCTAGTTGTCGTGTCGTTAGCAGCCCAACTTGTCACATGAAACTGTTTTATTCAGTGTTTCTAGCAGTTTGAATTAGGCCTGGATCATCAGTCAGACACCGCTCAGTTGACTGAGACTGCTTCAGGTCCAGCAGTATTTTTTGTTTGTTTGTTTGTCCTTCATCCACTCAGTGAGCTGTGCAGTGAACTTCCCAGATTTTCCTCCAGAGTGAGCGCTCTTTGACTTTGACGCCACTCTTTGGCACAGCTGCGGACGTGATGCAGCAGCACAGAGGAGAAACGTTGGGCTGTAAAACTCCGACGTAACATTATCTTCTCTCCTCTGCTCACGAGTGGTGAATGTACAGCTCACAGATACTTCATACGACAGTGTCTGCCTTCTGTTTGATATAGAGTGTCTGCAAAAAAATGATCTGTCGTTAGCGTTGTTAGCTTGTTTACTACATTAGAGGAAGTTCAGTGTGTCACACTAAGCGCCCTGCTGAGCCTCATGCGAACTGCAAAACTTTATATGAAAACAAACAATCGTTGAATACTTGTGTTGACCGGCCAAATCTGATTCGACCTCTGTGGATAATTCTGCTTTTGCTGAAAACTTCCTCAACGTCTGGGGCCAGCTGCACAAAGCACCTTAACTTTGAGGTTTAAGTTTAAGTGAGACAGTTAAGGCTTACACGAAACACCTCCCCAGTAACTGACTGGAAAGATCCTGTTGCATAAAACCACGTTGTGGTTCAGATGGAGTGAGAGGTTCTTTGTGCAACGGTTTAACAAACTTTAAGCAATTCCTTAAGTTTAAGGCCAAGATAAGGAGAAAATCTTAAACCCTTAAGTAAACATTTTAAGGAAACCTGAAGGAGAAGACTTGAGGATGTTTTGTGCAACAATTTTTTCAAGGAAACCTTAACTCAGACTCAGGAAAACCTTAACCCAAGGTGCTTTGTGCAGCCGACACCTGGATCTTATATTGTCTGAGAAAAAGGTGAGCGACATCAGCATGTGTTGGACCAGCCGCCCCCAGAGACACGCCAGTCTGTGTCGGCACACATGGATTTGTGATGTGTGTTATTCAGTGTTTATACTGGTGTAAATCAGCTGGTGTGTTTGTTTCTGAGAGGAAGAGGCTCTGTGGATCATTAAGCTCACTGCTAAATGCCACCAAACCCCTTAAATCAGACAGACTTCACCTTGAGATGATACAGAGAAAAGTTCCTGAGAACAAGTCAGGTTCTGTTTCTGATCACTGCTCATTGAAGAAAGTTTCCAAACATGTTTCCAGTGTTAGTGACAAGAGACAGAATCCAGTGCAAAGACATTTTCTGACAGTGTCTCCTGTCCTCTGTCAGATAATGTCCCGCTCTAGTTTTGAGGACATGAGACAGCGTCTCCTGTCCTCTGTCAGATAATGTCCAGCTCTAGTTTGGAGGACGTGAGACAGCGTCTCCTGTCCTCTGTCGGATAATGTCCTGTTATAGTCACAAGTCCAGGCGTCACAGGTTAACTCCACCCTTCCTGCTGTACTCAAAGGTTCCTCAGCTTCATGTGTCACTTCTCTGCAGAGCTCTGGTACAGCTGTGTCTGTGAGAAAACGTGGGGGCGGAGTCAGATACCTGGGTTCACGTGTTTTTAGGATGTAACATGTAAAAATGCTGCAGTAAAATTACTTGATAATAATCCCAGAGGTATTCAGCAACCTGTTGAACAAGAATTTTGCTGATAACAACCTGACTTCATTTTTAAACAGTTTTTAAAATCTGTTTGTTTGTTTTTTTGTATAAATGACTGAGGTTTTGTGATCTCAGCATCTTTCATTCATTCATTCATTCATTTTCCATTACTGCTTATCGTGTTAGAGGTCACAGGGGGGTGGAGCCTGTCCCAGCTGACACTGGGTTAGAGGCTATCACAGGGCTGACCCATTGAGACAGACAACCAATCACACTCAGTCATACAGCCAGTATTGGTATGGCGTTGCTGCAGACACGTAGCGCCCACCCTACCTCCTCCAACTTTAACACAGATACCATTTAGTGTCCGTTTGTGTCAGAAAATAAGGAAATAAATGACTAAAACTCATCGTGCAGTTTTCCACGACCGACACTGGACAGTAGAGACTTTTATTTTCGATATTTTTTTTTTTTTTTTACCTGTCGGGGTGCAGCCCTAACATGGATAAATATGAAGAGTGATTAGGTCAGCTGGCAACTTGACCGAGGTCTAGGCCCTCTGCAGTCATAGTCATGTTTGTTTGGGAAGCAGCTGGAGGCTTCCCCAGATCTTTCTAGCGGAGAAGGAAGGTGTAAAGATAGCACGACCAGTAGAGCCACATTTATACCTCAGGTTGAATTTATAAAGCAGAATTTCCTGTAAATATTCCCATAAATGTGGAGGGATGAACTTCAGCCGATCCTGATTCTTACAGCATGGAGCAAACTGACTAAACAGAAGAGTGAGGAAGAAATTGACTTTTGTTTTTTTGCAGTTTTGTTTTGGTCTTATTTTCATAGTTTTTGGACGTCCTGTGAGTCGATGATGCTTCTTTCTGATCAGGTGTTTTACACTTTAATGATATCATGTAAGCCTCCTCATCTGAGGTGAGAAAGAAGGGAAATGTCAGCGTCATTATCCAAAGCTGTAAACATCCATTAGAGAGCGATTACAGAGTGACTTCCTGCTTCACTCTGACCGACTGACTGTATCTGTGTGAGCAGACTGTGTGGCTGCAGCGGATGTTTCTGGTGTGTTGTCTTTCAGTTATGTTTGGGCTTCGGTACGTCTGCGTTGTTCACTGCTCGTGTGGCTGCCGTGTTGGACTCTGCTGGTGTCGCTGTCTGCACAGGTCGCTGCTGTGAAACTGACAGTGAAACATCATAAAATAAAATGCTGTGAGCGAGAGGAGTGATGGCCAAAAGTTTGAAAACTGCTCTCAGGTCATAGAAAAAGATCCTGAATGTTCCTTTAATGCTGGAGATGCAGCAAAGTGAGAATGAGCCCCAGTTTGCAGCGTTTATTTTCCTCTGACAGTTTTCTCTTTGGTTTCTGGATGAGAAGATTTCTCAATGTTTGTTATCACGATGTCCACAGAGTAGCATCAAATCAAAGAAGAATTCTGGTTTATAGCAGGCAGGGAGGGGAATCAAGAAGATTTTATTGATACAAGTGTCACTACAGATTCTGCTGATTAGTCCAAATCTTTGTCAATTACCTCACTGACTCCTGATCAGGTGGAATTTATACCTCTGCGTTGAATTGACGCCGTAGCTACAACGTAGGCTCTGTCGACGTAGAGTCTTTACTGTAGCCTGACGTGCACCTCCCCAGAAATGTAACTCCACGCCACAGTGACGCAGACCTCCTGTCTGTCTCTGTAAGCTGAAACCATTTCCCTCAGTGGAAACAAAGCTTTGATTTACTTTAATTTCACAGATAAGAAACAATAAATTGTGAAGACAATAAAGCCTCCACACACTGTGTGTGATTTATCCTGGCTGAAATATGAGCAGAGGAAATCTCTGCTAGCTGCTAGGCTAATTTATACAATGTAAAATGCCATAGGCTTGTGCTAATAACGTTAGCATGTTGCATTTGTGGGGAAAATGTATGAATCAGTTTGCTCAAAACGTTTTGCAGCCTCGATCATTTTCTTTTTCCTCTCAGACCTTTTCTGCTCCACCTTTTCCCTTTTTTGATCCTTTATTATGTTTTGCTTGTATTTTACGTTTGAACTCGGCTCTGTCTTATTTGATTTAATTTGATTAAATCCATTTGACCTCTGACGTTACATAGACGCATCAACATGAGGTGGAGGTGATGACAGATGGCACCACAGCACCTGCCTTACAGTAAAGGAGGCTGCTGACAACTGTACGGCTGTGCAACCATAAATCAGATGGGCTGTTCCAACATCACCCGCAGCCTGCGGGTCTTCTTCTTTCTCTTGTCCTCCAACATTGCTGGTGCTGGCGTTGCTCTGGCATTTGTCGAATTGCCTGATGGCCAGTCTGAGCCTTGTTTGAACCGTCAGAAAAACATGCCAGCATCAATAGAAGGAAGGGATACACTGTCTGACAGTTACCGATAATAACCTGCTTCTCATGGCCTGTTTGTATTTTAAACAGAAGTGTATATCGTGGGGTCAGAAAGTCTGATTTAATATTCAACAGCTCTGACCGAACCAAATCCAACTGTTAACACGACACTCTGCAGACGGTCCTTCAGCGCAGCGTCTGAGCTGTTCAACAGCTGCAGGAAGTTTGTTGATCTGGTGTGGTGTCGGGTGGTTGGAGATCAGACACTCGGTGCCATCCTCTTGTCTTCATGTGCATCTCACACTGCGACATGTTTCGCCCTCTAGACGGCAGCTGCAGTTGTTGTTCTTCTCTGTGTTTATTGACGGCTCACAAACCAAGTTTAAAGGTACATGTAGCGCCACCCACTGTGTCGGTGTGTAGATGCTGCCTATGTTAAGTCAATGAAAGCAGTCTGGCTTCGTGTTATCGGCTATGATTTTAATGATCTAAAGCATAATAATAAAGAATGTCCCATTATCAGCTGATAATTTATCGGACTGATATACATCATGCTTCCTTAACAGAAGGAATTTATGAGCTCGGACGGACAAGATTCTGATGGATTGGACGATTTGGAACCAATACTCAAAACTAGCTCTGGATTTCCATCCTTAAAGTGGGTTTCATAGTTTTATACATCAGTTCTGTCGGTGATAAAAACATAAAAGTGAATATTTAATATCTGTGAACGTGGACATCAGACAGGTTGGAAACAAACCAACGGGACAGATTATTTAGAAGAGAAAACAAAGGTGAAGAGTAAAATTTCTCAGTGTGCCAGCTGTAAACTGACAGACTGACCTCATGCGTCAGCTCTGACTGTACTGACTGAAGTTGTAATCTGAGCAGTGAGGGATTATCACAGACACATGAGGTGCGTGACCTCCAGATACAGTGTTCTAGATCAGTGGTTCCCAGCTGGTCCAACCACAGGGTCCAGATTCCTCCTTAGTCATTAGTTCAAGGTCCACACAGTTTAAGATATTCAGTGTCATACGTGTGTTTGGTCGTGTCATCGTGCTACTTTTTTGTCTCTGCGAACCAGCTGTTTCTTATTCACTCGCTCTGCAGCAGGAAACAGCACTTCACAATAAAAGCTCTGTGCCGGATATTCACTGTACTTCAAAATAAAGTGTGATTTTTACAAACCTGCTGCAGTGTTGGGCAGTAACGCGTAATTTGATTGATGAAGCTCAGGTAACTATACATTACTACTGCCGGTCCTCTCCGCTCCTCTCACCCACAACTAAACACCCGTTCTGGGATACACAGTGTCGGCCCGCTTTGCCTGACCTGCGCGGTCCTCTCCACTCCTCTCACCCACACTTGAGCACCCATCCAGGGAGGGCCACGGAGGTCAGGTCAGGCGTGCCGACACTGTGTAAACCAGAACGGGTGCTCAAGTGTGGGTGAGAGGAGCGGAGAGGATCGCTCTGTGCCAGATATTCACTGTACTTCAAATTACGCGTTACTGCCCAACACTGATTACAACTATTTGATAAGAAAGTAGTATTTGGGTATAGCAAAAAAATAAAAATAAACTTCAGGTTGCAGCCTCCGCTCGGAAAATGAAACAGTCCTAAAACTGCGGTCCTGAAACTGCAGCCTCCGGCACTGCAGCTTTACCTTACTCGATTTTGCGGCTCCGTGTGAACGGAGATCGTTTCAATAACGTCGTCATATACATGCGGAAGTTTTCTAAAGCGCGACGAGGTGGAGTTGCCACAGTAGATCTACACTTTGCTGGAGAAGCGTTGATGAATTCAACAGGGTGAGCAGCACAAACAGAGCTCGGCATTGTTGTTGTTGTGATGGTCGACTTTCTCGCACATGCCTAGTGACTGAAACTCTAATGAGCATGTGCGAAAAGTCTCCGTTTTCAGAGGAACTGCATATTGCAAGTTTACATGACAATGGAGACGCTGGTGTTTCCAAAACATTGCACCCTGGAACCCGTTTTCAAATCCTTGCGTTTTCATGCACCCAAAATGCTGCTGTCGTGTAAACGATCGGCCAAAATGCAACTAAAGTTTACCGTTTTCAGTTGAAATCGTTGTCGTATAAACGGGACCTTAGAATGGACCTGCAACCCACCAGTTGGGAACCACTGGTTTAGATCACCTGGCTTCCCGTCTGATCGTCTGACTGCTCGTGTTTCCTGACCTGACCTCTTGGTGATCTCGTAGCATTCACAGATTAATTTTGTGGGTGTAACGTCACAGCTGATTTAACACGTGGATAAAAACTGTAAAAAAAAAATAAAAATAAATAAGACAACTTGTCATAAAGAGAAAAATTCTTCTTCATGAAGCAGTTTCCCAGTTTAGAAAAACATACATTTCTATGTTAATAAGGAAAAATAGTTTTGCTCCTCCGTGTTTAAAGATACTGAGGTTATACTTAACCAGTATCATGAGATTTAGAGGCACTGACTCCACCAGTGGTGTAACTGGTTGTATTTCTGGCCTGTAACTGTCTCCCGTTTACAGTGCCGGGTGTGTTGATGTGTGTGGCCTGTAGGTGGAGCTGCAGTCACGTAGCAGCATTAATCTTCATCAGCCCTCAGTGTGCTCCTCCTCTGTGTGTGTGTGTGTGTGTGTGTGTGTGTGTGTGTGTGTGTGTGTAGCCAAACACACTGGATGTGTTGATGAGGGCCGAGCAGCCACATGGGTCACACTCTTCACTGTGATGTATATTTTTAGACTGTGACATCACGACCACGACAGCTTATCGCACTGATTTACTCTCTAAATGCTGCGTTCGTGTTCCTGTCGTCATGGATCGTGTGGGTCAGTCTTCAGATTCCTGCACATTGAACTGAGGCTGAGTTCAGTAACACAGTAACCTACATCACCGAGACATTCACAGCAGAACACGGACGCAGACTGATCATTGTCTTCAGCGGTGAATGTGGATGGAGACGAGGTGTTCAGGGACTGTTTGGTGGCTGGTTTAGCACAGCTCTGTCGTGTATTCAGATTGTTGGGTCAGCATATCTGTCGGCTCGTTGATGCCGGAGAGGGAAAGATGTGGAAGTGCTCCTCCCACCAAACCCACCGGCTCCTCTCCTGGATTTTAAATCCACTTATGGAAATCTGTCCAACTGCACGGCGCCCGTTGTCATGTCAACACTCGGGTTACTCCGGGGCGCGTTTCATGTTGTAGAAATAATTTTTTTCATTCATAATTTACCCAACGTTAAGGCTGGAGTAGTGTTACCCTCCACAGTTCATACAGCACCATCTGTCACAGCAGGGGAGTCTCAGCAGGTTGATCGAATCAAACTGAGGCTGACATCAATATCTGATCTCAATTTTTATTAATAAAGCCTGATATCACCAAACAATAGTAAAATCACAAGAACAAAACTCCCCAAAGAACAGGGAAAACAAGGTTGGAATCACAGAAACCTGAATAAATTACTGTTGTATACTGTAACATACCTGAGGTGGATCGGGTAACAGAAGATGACCTACGAGCTAGGTGGTCGAACATTGCTCGTCTTTCTGCCCTCTCGTGCACACGAGTTGTCGACCAACGAGCAGTGTTGGCATCACTCTCATGAAGCATAACCAAACTTCAGAGTGTTTAATACCAGGTTTCAGTACCTGTCCCTACCTCCAACCAGGGCTGGGCGATATGGACAAATATTCATATCTCAGTATTTACAGGCTGACTGGTGATACACGATATATATCTCGGTATTTTGTACGAAATTGTCAACATGTTTTCAGCTGCAAGTCAAAGCCACATCTGATATGTCACAACCAGTTTTAAAGTAAATCAAAGCTGTGTTTCCACTGAGGGAAATGGTTTCAGCTTACAGAGACAGACAGGAGGTCTGCGTCACTGTGACGTGGAGTTACATCTCTGGGGAGGTGCACGTCAGGCTGTGGCTCTAAAAAGTGTTGCTGGAGAACTTGTGAGTGAGTGAGGGGGCGGAGCTGTGCGGAGAGTGTGACAGAGGAGAGATGAACACAGGTATGTGTCATGTAACGCAACTTGCTTATCTAGTATTAGAAAAGTCTAAGCTTAAGTTTTATGGTTTGATATTTGAGGTGTTGGATCAAAGAATACATCTAAAATCTAAGATGATATCTGGTCTCATATCACAGCATCACTATAATATCCATACACTCCCCAGCCTCAGTTTGAACCTGTCAGCTGATGAAAACTAAGAACAGTTTGCTCCTGACGGAGTTATGGCGGTCACATTTAATTTTCACACATTTAATTTTCTTGTTTTCTGTCATTAACTAAAACCATACGTGGCAGCTTGACGCATCATTTTGGCTCCAGTGTTACAGAATTCAAAATAGCACAGAGCCCTGCTCCCCAGAGAGGATGATCTTGTTTGATTTTATGACCTCATGACTTTTCTTCCACGGTCAGTTTGAGGTCTGGTGACTTCTGGTTTTAGTCTGTCCAGACTACCATGATTGAAGTCCACGCTGGACGTACGTCCTCCACCTTCTAATACCAGCATGTATCTTTATTATGCTCCCAGGCTGGTGTGAGCTGTGGACGGAGACATGTCAGGTCGTCTGTCCCATTCTTCTGAACACAGTATCTCAAGTTAGCCTTTTTTTTTTTTTTCTTCAAATTTGGCACAAACGTCCACTTGAACTCAAGCGTCAACTGACTGCATTTTAGTGATCAGAGGTCAAGGTCATTGTGACCTTGCGTCTGTCTCATTCTTGTGAACATAATATTTCAAGAAATCCTTGACAGATTTTCTTCAAATTTAGCACAAACATCCACTTGGACTCAACAGTGAACTGAT
Source organism: Epinephelus moara (assembly GCF_006386435.1). Lineage (NCBI taxonomy): Eukaryota > Metazoa > Chordata > Actinopteri > Perciformes > Serranidae > Epinephelus > Epinephelus moara. The sequence goes on along the minus strand of NC_065526.1, from coordinate 1,493,790 downwards.
GAGATTTTTTAGCATAAACATTCACTTGGATTTAATGATGAGCAGGTTAGAATTTTGTGGTCGAATGTCACTGTGACCTTGCATCCCCCCTGTTCTTGGGAACACAATGTCTCAAGAGCATCTTGACAGAATATCTTCAAATTTGGCACAAACTGGACTCAACAGTGAATTGATTAGATTTTGGTGATCAAAGGTTTAGCTCATTGTGTCCTTGTGTCTGTCTCATTCTTGTGAACATGATATCTCAAGAAAGCCTTGACAGAATTTCCTCAATTGAGCACAAACATCCACTAGGACTAAAGCATGAACAGATTAGAATTTTATGGTCAAAGGTCACTGTGACCTTGCATCCATCTCATTCTCGGGAGCGTAATGTCTCAAGAACACTTAGACAGATTTTCTTCAAATTTGGCACAAACATCCACTTGGACTCAACAGTGAACTGATGAGATTTTATTGGTCAAAGGTCAAGATTATTGTGTCCTTGTGTCTGTCTCATTCTCATGAACAGGACATCTCAAGAAAGCCTTGAGGAATTATTTGTCAAATTTGCACAAACATTCTGAAGTTCAAGGTCAAAGGCCACTATGACATCAATGAACATGATTTTGGAATTCATACACTAATTCTGACAAAACTTGACACAAATGTCTGACAGGATAAAATAATGATGGCCAAAAGGTCAAAGGTCAGCTTGACTGTGACATCCACATGAGTCTGGACTGACATCGATGTGTCTCTTTCCTGCTCGTATTCCACATTCAGCTTTTGTCATGTTACAGTCAGGGTGGTAACATCAGAGCAGTCACCTCAGCAGCAGCTTGGTGGTTCAGTCCTGAACTGTCAGGTCTATATCTTCATCAGAGGCTTAAAGCTGCTGCAGAGAATATCCAAATGAAAGCTGCAGCTCTCTGCCTGCTGCTGCTAACCAGGAGTCGTCGTTACACACACACACACACACACACACACACACACACACACCCGCTGCTGACGCTGACGTGCTCGTCGCTGTGTCTGAATCCGGAGGCAACATCGATTATTCATGCAGCGAGTGAAGCCGCCCCCCCTCGTGCTGACATGTGCCTCGCTCAGTGAAGCCGATTAATTGGCAGGAGAATGAGAGAAGACGAGAGGGAGAGTGTCACAGAGAAAGAGCAACTGAAGAGGGAGGGGTGACGGGAGAAAGAGGAGAGGGGAGTGTCATTGTGCTTTGGTGGTGGAGGGAGGTGGTGGAGCCTGAGTTACATGGTTGAGTTTGAATCTGTTGCCATCGCACCACAGTGACCGGACAAGCCTGTTCAGATCTGAGGGAACCATCCATAATTTATTATTCAGCCTCCTCCTCCGATCGGGAATCTCCTCCAGGACGATGACCACACATTACCCCCGGCAGGAGTTCACCTCCAAGGCCATGAACAGCGCAGAGAAGAAGCTGCCGCGGGTCAACATCAACCTGCAGGAGTCCATCGCCCACCTTCACCCGCTCCAGAGGCAGCATGCCATCGAGCTCCACCGGCAGCAGCAGCAGCAGCAGCAGCAGCAGCCGAGTCATCCACAGGTCCAGGCGTCTCTGTCCACATTTACCGCCTGCACCGTGCCGGTGTCCTGCCGAGCTCGCAGTCGTTTCCTCAACCTGCGAGACAGCGTAAAGAAAAGCCCGACCAAGAGCACCGCTAAGGTGGTCAGCAGCAGCCTCGCAGCAAGCAGGCCGGAAATACCCTGGGTACCCTTCGCTTTCAGTAAGGTACTTCAACATCGACATGTTCTGTTTGAAGTGGGGAGACCGTCAGGTTGGACAAATGTTTTATTTCAACCATGATGTCTTTGAAAGGCTGAACCAAATCTGTTTTAAAAGAGTCCTGATGTTTGTAGCTCTGAGTATTCCCACCACTGAGCTGATACCAAGACATACTGTGGTTTGTGGGACGGGGTTGCTCTCAAGTTTGTAGCTCAAGTATTCAAAGCATCAAGTTGGTGCCAAAAAGTACTGAATTAATAGCAATGAGTATGTGTAGCACCAAATCGATACCAAGCAGCACTGGGTTTTTTAGCACTGGGTCATTAGCAAAGCGTAGTTCATAGCTCCGTGTATTTGTAGGACGGAGTCTGTAACAAAAATTACACGTACTACAAGTACTAAATATCTGGTCAGATTTGTAATCTTACCGATGAGTTCTTGTATTTCTACTTTGACAAAATCTTTAACGTCTGCTCGTGTTTGGACGATATTTTACTCAACTTTAGGTTCTTTTGTTCAGTGAAAGGGTGTGCAGAAAAACAAGCTTGTATTTGTAAAAATCTGGTTCTGGAAAAGAAACAAAGAAATCCTTCGCACTCCCAACTACTTTTACTCACTTTATTTACAATGTTTCCTGTCCTCTGACTTTTGTCAGGAAAAGTCTGAGGACCGTCGTCAATAGGGGTGGGCATTTTAAGTTACTTCCATATTCAAGTACTGGCACTGCATTATAGAGTACTTGAGTACTTGCAAGAACAACAAAACTTTCTGTTGCTACCTTAACGTTACAGAGGTTTGAGGCAGCGCTGAAGGACGGTCTCCGAGCTGCTATCCTGTGATTAGTTCACCATCTGCCCACCTAGCACAAGCTAACACAGCAGCAGCTAACATCCAACACTGAGCTGTTCAACGGTCCCAACAAACACACCGACAATAAAACAGCCTGACTCTGTCGCTGAACTGGTAGCAAATGTTAGCTGTGTGATGCTAACAGTTAGCCCCGTCTCTGCCTCCACCGCAAGGAGGCACAATGTGAAGCAACACGCTGCACGCAGCTCCGCAATTAAATAAGGTTTCACCCGTTTTAAATGATAAACGATATGTTGAACTAATACTGAAGCTAAACAAGTACTCATGCCGGTTCCTAATCGTTAATAAAATTTGTCGGAGACTTCTCAGTCCTTGGAGGACAAATCAACAGTGTGAGGAGTTTGTTTTTTCGGTTCCTTCACAGTCAGAGTTTTTGATCTGCTGCAGTTTTCAGGAAGAATCTGAGGTAACCAGATTGGAACAAGTTCTGTTTTTGTTTTGGTGCTGAATCTTGGGTCACTGTGTCCGTGTCAGTTGTTGTCTCGGTGTCGTGACCTCTGACCCTTGAACTCTTTATGTCGTTCGTGACTGAAGAGCTGAGCGTTGTTCTGCTGTGAGATTATAAATGGAACAGTTTTCAGAGCTGAACACATGTACAGTGGTGTGTGTGTGTGTGTGTGTGTGTGTGTGTGTGTGTGTGCTGCTGTCAGAGATGGAGGTACTACAGTGAGTCAGTTCATGGAGAATCAATACGGATCGTCCGTGTGTGACTCTGTTGTCATGACATCTGCCGTGTGAAAACCACAAGAACCTTCGTCATTTCAGTCACTCGTCCTCATCACACTCGGCGCAGCTTCTCGTTCAGTCACGTTTTCATCCTCAGCTGTTTCATCTTTTCTCGTTTCCTCCTCAGACATTCTGTTTTAAATCTGCTTCAGTCCTGTGTTTTACATTTTACCTGCAGTGGTGTGTGTGAAGATGGCGTACACAACAATTACCATTTGACTGAGTAAGTCTGCAGTCAGTAGTTGTTTCCATGATAGATTAATGTCTTTATTGGAGATGCACAGATTGAGGTTTTCAAAAGTCTGACCCCACTGATTCTTATTTTCTTTCTTTTTAAAATTTATAATTGGCAGCATACTGAAACATATTTGGCACTTTTCTTTAAAGCGACTGGAAACTCTGCTTGAAATAGTAAAAATACGAAATATGAAATCAAAGATGAGCGTCTCATGTCTCATAACTGTTTGTAACTATCTGAAAATCTTACTCAAAATAAGCTTGTTTGGCTGCTCGAATCATTTCTCAGGATGGCGGGGGGGGCGTCATCAGATCAAGCTTGATTGACAGCTTCTGTCAGCACAAGTAGATTTATTTTTCTTTCAGACAATCGTTTTAATTGCCCCTCAATACACTGCCAGATTTAACAAATGGACCCTACTTGGTCAGAAAGCCAACAAGACTAACTTGAAAAATATATGTTTTTATGTCAGTATGTCTCCCAGAATATGGCCCTAATGGTTTTAACATGTAACCCCATTTACTCACAGGAACTTTATGATTACAAATTGTTGTTGATTAATCTGTTGATCGACTAATTGATGAATGGCCTAATAGTTTCTGAAACAGTGCTGATGCTCATTTATTTACTTTATTCATCACCGCAGAGATCTGCTCTGTGCAGGAGCGCTCACTCCCACCGTCTCTCTCGTTAGATTAAAGCATGAACTCTGTGTGTTGCTGCATTTGTCACAGCCGTTTGTATTCTTTGGGAGCAATTAAGCCCCTTTGTCAGCGGCTTTTCCGAGCGGCGCTCCAGAAGTAGGGCTGCCGGATCAATGTGGTCGATGTGCGGGGGCTAATTTTAGCGTCTGTTGGTTTTCCATGGGCGCCACGTTCTGCTGCTGCAGCACAACAATTAAGCCTCTTCGAAACAGAGCGGCACTTCCTGCCAGCAGCTCCACCAGGTCCTGCTCTTGTATAATAGAGGTCAACGGGATGGAGGCTGCCGCACGCTCTCCTCTTTTTATCAGGGTTTTACAAGGTTCTGCTCTTTTTTTTATTTTCCTTTATTGAGCAAAAAAAAATCCAAACAAAGCACAAGCTGAAAGGTTAAAAAAAAATCAAATACCTTAAATGAAAAACGAAAAATGAAAGAACATGAATTATAAGAAATACTCAAAATGAAGAATAAAGTTCAATTTAAACTTTCAAAATTCAAACTTCTTTGCATCTTCTTCTCCATCTTATTTGTCTTAGCAGTTCTTTTGTAGATTTTTAATTCGTATTCAGTTCAGTTGAAATTCATTATAAAAGCAAAAATTTGTCACTTTATTCATGGAGCACCTTTAAAAACAGTTTTGACAAAGTGCTCTGACAGTCAATGCAAAGGCGGAAGAGGAAGCTCAGATGGCGACAGAGCAGCAGAGAGACAAACCGTCCAAATTAAACATAAGCAAGACAAATGTCAGTTGAACAAGAAGACAGAAAAAAATGCAAAAATCAAGACATAAAATTTAAATGAGCATAAATAGAAATTAACAGAAATAAAAGCAATAAAAAGATGCTGTCACACAAAAGCAAATGTGATTTAACATATTTAAAACCATCCGTTTATCTGTTTGAAGTACTGATGCGGGGCAACGAGAAAAAGATCATTTGCTCTGTGGTGTCTGACGTTAACATCTGACAGCGAGCTGATAATCTCACAGCTCGACTCTGTTGTTAAAACTGTTGATAACCATTAGGTAATGTTAGCCGTGTGATGCTAACAGTTAGCCCCGTCACTCAGTCTGTTTCCATGGAAACAGTGAAGAGGAGCTACAGTCCCAGCTGGACGAGGACATCTAACTGGCCTACTGTCCTTGTCCCAGTATACAAGCACGGGAGGGGAATCCATTTATTGAGCCAAGTATGTGCGACTCCTCTACGATAGGTGGAGATATGCCCCCTTTCAGCTTGTTAGTATTGGACCTTTTTCCTGTTGACCTATTACGTCACAGACCAAACAATGGACAAACAAGTTAGCTACGGTTAGCTAGCAGCTAACTGGTACCATGGTGGACAACTTTACAGCTCTGTACATTTGGTCCGTCCAAAAAGTCACGGCTCTGGATGTAGATTTCTCCATGTTGTTACCGGCTTCTTCTTCTCTTACACATTTAATGCTATTGGACTTCTGGGTCAAAGCCCGGGGCGGAAACTGTGGAGCATGCTCAGAGCGCCTCGGCCAGTTTGGGTCTGATTGACTGTATACATGCATGTCTCTTTAGGAAAAGTCCAGTCCGGTTTTCGTCAGAGTGACACAGTAAATCCATTTCCTCTGATGTCATGTAAACGCTCAGACTGAAAACTGACTCTCACATATTAAAGGAATTCTTCTCCCACAAAACGACCATTTGTGTATCAGATACGTGTTACAGCGTGTTGCCTTGAATTCTTGAAGAGTGCGTAGTTTTCCAAAACGCCTTCACAGTGAACGGAGAATCCAAAAACGTGAACGTTCTTCATGAATTAAAATAACAAAACTTTATCAGAACATCGTCACGAGCTGTACTGCAGCCGGCCACCAGGGGGCGATCCAGATGTTCTGGCTCCACTTTCTGGGATCTTTATTATCTTTATGTTCAGTCTGCGGTTAATAACTCTGCTCGCCCTGATTGAAATGTCTGCTGCTTTTCAATAATCACAAAAAAAAGGACATCCGTCCCCTGCTGAGACTGCACCGAGGGACCGGGGATTTAACACACACACACACACACACACACACACAGACGCAGGTCAAACAGTATGGTTTAATCTTCTCAGCAGCAGATGGGTCGAGTTTTGTCACATCACCATCGACCAAAAAGCACAAGTGTCAGTTTGTCAATCACACAACGTCTTCCTGTGATTGGCTGACCTGACACTGTGTGTGTGTGTGTGTGTGTGTGTGTGTGTGTGTGTGTGTGTGTGTGTGTGTGTGTGTGTTGAACTCCTCCCAGCTGGCACCTCCACATGATGAAAACAAACAAACACCTGTCAGTCAACACGGACATGCCTCCATCCTCCATCCTCCTCCTCTTCCTCCTCCTCCTTCTCCTGCTGTTCATCTGTGCTGCTCTGTGTTTGTCTAACCTTTGACCCCTCACCATGCTATTGTTCAGCAGGCAGAGGCCACCCCGCCCTCCTCTCCCATAATCCCTGTGATCCCAGTCTCACCAATCGCAGCCGAGACCACCATCATCCCTCCGACGTCACAGGTTTCTGTTTTTTTTGTTGTTGTTGTTGTTGTTGTTTTTATTTTCCTCCACTCGTCCCTCTGCTCCATCCATCCATAGATTTATCTTCTCGTTCATTCGGCTGCTCGTCTCGCCGCCATCGTGTCGCACCATGTCTGCCGTCCAGCTGCGGCTCTGATGAAGTGAGCAGATTACAGATAGAGACAGTGGGAGAAATGCCACACTAACTGACTGACACCCCCCCCCCCCCATCCGACACACATGACTTTTAAGAGCCCATCTGGCTCCTCCCGGGCAGAAAGTGAGCAAGCGATCAGGGCAGACGCAAAGAGAATGAGTGAGTGAGCGCGTCAGATTGACTTTAAAGCTCGAAGAAGAAGAAGAATCGTTGAGGACTCGATTGGACTGATTCAGGCTTCATGCTTCAGCACTGCATCTTCTGCAGTGTGAAATGCCACCATGTACGTAGCGCCCTGTCCTCACTAATCTCTGCTCAAATCCACCGGCTTCCTGTTTTATCCTCTGTTAGTACCATCAGAGGGGACGTCTCTAATGTCAGCGCTGCCTTTTATTTGCCGCAGCTTGTGTTCAGTGTGTGTCTGCAGGGGTGGAGCTCTGTGGGAGGTCGCTCAGGTTTTGGGTGTTGACGGGTGGTGGTGGGGTGTATTTTTAGGGGGTGATGTTTCCTCTGACGCTGTGATGTGTCTTCTCTCCTCAGGCCAACCCTCCCCCTGTGGTGGTCAACACAGACAGCCTGGACACGCCTCCATATGTGAGTCCACTTGTGAATGAAATTAACATGTTTGGATCATGTCAGCCATTTTGTTTTTATCATGTTGCTGTGGTCACGGCGGCGATAGCTGTGGCCGGAGGCATCATGTTTTCAGGTTGTCCATCCATCCTTACGTCTTATCTCAAGAGCTCCTTGAGGGAATTTCTTCAAATTTGGCACAAACGTCCACTTTGACTTACAAACTGGTTAGGTTTTAGGGGTCAAAGGTCACTGTGACCTCGCATCTGTTTCATTCTTGTGAACCTCATACCTCAAGAAGGCCTAGAGAAAGTTCTCTTAAATTTGGCACAAACGTTCACTTGGATTCAACGACAATCTGATTAGAATTTAGTGGTCAAAGGTCAGTGTGACCTCACAGAACATTTTTAGCCATAACTCAAGAATTCATACACTAACTATGACCGAATTTCACACAAATGTCTCACAGGATAAAATAATGATGTGATGACATTTTATATCCAAAAGGTCAAAGGTCATCTTCACTGTGACATCATCGTGTTCTGCGTAAAACAGTCTGTTGTTCAAAATCATATGTCAGGAACAGAAGGGGAGACATTTGATCAGATACTGAAATGGTGACACTATGTACACACTCAGTGGCCACTTTATTAGGTACACCTTGCTGGTACCAGTTGGACCCCCTTTTTAATTCTTGGTGTCACAGACTCAACAAGGTGCTGGAAACATTCCTCAGAGATGTTGGTCCATATTGACATGATGACATCACACAGTTGATCCATGATGAGAATCTCCCGTTCCAGCACATCCCAAAGGTGCTCTATTGGACTGAGATCTGGTGACTGTGGAGGCCATTGGAGTACAGTGAACTCATTGTCATGTTTGAGATGATGTGAGCTTTGTGACATGGTGCGTTATCCTGCTGGAAGTAGCCATCAGAAGATGGGTACACTGTGGTCATAAAGGGATGGACACGCTCAGCAACAATACTCAGGTAGGCTGTGGTGTTTAAACCATGCTCAGTTGGTACTAAGAAAATCTCCCCCACACCATTACACCACCAGCAGCAGCCTGAAGCGTTGATACAAGGCAGGATGGATCCATGCTTCCATCTGAATGTGGTTTTTCCAATCTTCTATTGTCCAGTTTTGGTGAGAAAACCCGTGTGAATTGTAGCCTCAGTTTCCTGTTGTTAGCTGACAGGAGTGGCACCTGGTGTGGTCTTCTGCTGCTGTAGCCCATCTGCTTCAAGGTTGGACAAGGTGTTGTTGCTTCAGAGATGGTCTTCTGCACACCTTGGTTGGAACCAGTGCTTATTTGACTTCCTGTTGCCTTTCTATCATCTTGAACCAGTCTGGCCATTCTCCTCTGACCTCTGGCATCAACAAGGCATTTTGGCTCACTGGATATTTTCTCTTTTTGGGACCATCCTCTGTAAACCCTAGAGATGGTTGTGCTGAAAATCCCAGTAAATACTCAGACCAGCCCGTCTGGCACCAACAACCATGCCACGTTCAAAGTCACTTCAATCACCTTTCTTCATCATTCTGATGCTCCGTTTGAACTTCAGCAGCTTGTCTTCATCATGTCTACATGACTAAATGTTAATGAGCTGCTGACACCTGATTGGCTGATTAGATTTTTGTGTTAATGAGGAGTTGAACAAGTGTACCTAATAAAGTGGCTGGTGAGTGTATGTATCCTTTATTTAACCAGGTAAAAGTGTTATTGAGATTGAAAAGAGGGCAGCAGAAACACTGAGACGAATGAGACATGTCAGACATGTCGAGGTTGCTCCGACACACCTGACTGGACCACATCGAGCCAGATTACAAGCAGCAGCGTACCTCTGTGTCGATGATGAGCTGAAGGTAGAAGACTCCTGTTGAGTTGTCTCCAGTCTGTCTGGTCGTCTCTGACCGTCCTTGTCGGACTGGCTCCTGGCATCAATCCAGTCTAAATTGAATTGGCAACAGATTGTAAACAGCTGGCCGGCCTCTGATTGGCTCAGTGATGTTCGAGATGTTGGCTGCTGTCAGCGACATCCTGCGTTATCTCAGCCAGCTTAATTTGCAGAAGAGCGAGATGTTAAGAAAATAAGAAAAGGAGGTTTGAGAAATCAGCTTACTCTGGCCGGCTCCGCTTCCAGCACGTTAAACTCCAGAGTCATATCAGTTCACCAACACTGCAGCGTGATTTCTTTATTAACTTCACTCCGAAAACTTTGACTTTGGAGCTTTAAAATGAGGTTTTTGTTCTACTTCTGTTCATGTGACGCTCAAACTCTCTTTGAGCTTCAAATGTGGACGTGAGATGTCTTTTCCTTTTCTGGGAGGTTGATGTGAAGAGTTGCAGTTTAATAGATGATATTAAAAATAAATAATTTAGGTTTCAGTTATGAAATGAAGTTGTTTCCATTTTTGTCTTTTTACGTCTTCTCCACTATTTTAATTTTACAGCTGTTGTCAATTTGCAGATTCCACATAAACATAAGATGTGCAGGGCTTCTCTCCACTAATAATTTTCCTCGACAGTAGAGACTCAGGTTGTGGTTAATTTCTCCCTCAGAGACATCATATTATTTTTGATTTTTATTTTTTCAACCAACAATGAACCTTCATTAATATAGGCCTATATTTTATCTACAAGTGCACGTCACACACTGAGCGAGCCGCCTGTTAATGACGCTGTGGGCTAATGGGCATGTAGCTACTTCCATGTTTCAGATGATACGTCATGTTTGTAGTCGACCAATGAAGATGAGTTTA
>NC_065526.1:1444296-1483088 GCF_006386435.1 Epinephelus moara | reverse complement strand
TAACATCAGCCAGATGTTTGCTTACCTGTCTAGTAGAACACACGCGAGGTCGGCGTCGAATTGTAGTCCTAGATTTTCACAAAGCTCTTTCCATCTCAGAAAGGCCACACCAATATTTATCCTGGATTTAGCTCTCTTCTTATCCCAAATTCTTCTGGGATCGTTTGGTTGACCCGTACGTTTCCGTTTTACCGGCTTGTTTACCGCGACAGCTTCGGTGTCAGAAGGTGCAGCAACCGTCAATGCATAATCATGATCAATGACGACGAGTTAGCTTAGCCTAGCAACAGTAACGTTCATTCTCTGACGTCTCATCCGGTCTGCTTGTTCTTCTTCTCCTTCATTTAATGGCTATGGTAACTGAGCTACGTCGCCATTGACATGCGACCTAATGACACGGTCCATAACTTTTATTAATATTTCATATTTATCTGGGTTTGAAAAATTGTTGGAAACATTTCTGATAATCAAAGTACACAACTAAACAAAATATATAATATTGGTTTAGTCGTTTTTAGACATTTTTATGTGGAAAAACTACATATTATACCTTTAAATGATAAATAAAATGTACAAAACACACTTTAACAACAAGAAATAATTAAGTGCACTTCTGTGTGTGTGTGTGTGTGTGTGTGTGTGTGCAGGTGAACGGGACGGAGGCTGATTATGAGTACGAGGAGATCACGCTGGAGAGGGTAAGATGACAGCAGACGACCTTTTGTATTTCCCCCTCGTGTCACCTCCATGATGTAACAGTCCACAACTCACACTGAATCCTGGCAGCAGACACTGCTCAACTTAGGCGTACCACATTTTAAGACTCCTATGTAGCCTCCAGCCCTGTGGGGGAGAGGCAGCTGCACCTCCGGGTGATAACATGATGTCATCGTGACATCTGCCCTAAAAGGGTCTATTGGTGCGGTGTGGCGCAGTGCATTCTGGTAGTTGTAATTTTTCTTCCTCTTGTAAAAAAGTGAATGCCACAGTTCTTTCCTGCTGTTATCTTTTTTTGTCATGTAGCACCAGTTTCAGAAGTACTTGTGTGTTTGTCCTGCTGACAGCTCAGTTGTATGAATAGATCATCCTGCCAGCAGTGAGATGCGTCTTTAACGATAAGATATTTCACACTTTGATGCGACCACGATACTAACTAGCAGGAGTCTGAATATTTATCCTTTCATATAAACACAGCCTTCCAAATTATATTTCTCAGTAAACATAAAAGAAGAATGTGCTTTTCTCTTTACAAACGTTGGTGTAATTCTACTCTGATTAAACCTCAGTTACTAACGTGTGAAGAAGCAGAAGAGAATATGAGCCTGAGGCCTGTTGAGCCTACAGACAGAATAACAGACAGGCTGTACTGTAGCTCCTGCAGGACTCAGCTGGCAGAGATGGTTTTTGTTCACGCTGCACTGATGATAATTTGCACTTGAAGAAGCACAGCTGAATTAGGACAAGAAGATATAACAGAAGATAATAAAGAAGATTTCACCACAGGCAGAGCGAGGGATTAAAACACAGCTGCATTAAAGAGAAACACACACGAGTTGATTCATTATGTCCTCGTTTCACCAGATCTCACACACATTCGGACACTTTTAAATAATTAAAATAAAGTGCTGGAGGTTCATGAAGTACGACGGCGCATCAGGGACACTGCAGGTTAAAGCTAGAATTACTGCCCTGTGGTTGTTCACCTCCGCTGCCCGTCAACGACAACAAAGACAACAATGGTTTAATGTGATCAGACGAAAGGACTGTTCCATTCCGTCTGACAACAACTGGAAAGTCTTGAAGAGCAGCAAATTTAAATCATCGTATCCTCATTCAAGTCAGCGAAGCGCAGAAGAAGCTTCATGTGCCGCTGAGGAACGTTCATCAGAATACAGGGGGCCCCGCCGCCAACGCTCTATCGAGTTCTCTGTATACATCCATGGGGTTGAGTCTGAACATGGGGTTTGACACGGTGAACACAAAACTTTTTAATTCAGTGTTTAGCTGCTGTGAATGAAACTCACTCAACACTTCCCTCACATCCAAAACCTCCAGCAGCTCAAAGGCAATGAGCACTTCCTTTCCTGACTTTTAATGTGAAAACTCTGCAGGAAGTGTGCAGAAAAAATGGCAAACAAGAAGTTAAAAGCAAGAATCCCAGACACACCAGACTGACCTCAGAGAGCTAGTGGCGATGAGAGCCCCCGGCTCTGTCACCAAAAAGTTGCACATGAACACACCACAGAGACTCCAGCTGACGGCCAACCATCACGCACATTCTGTGCCTGCGTGAGAGGAAATAACTCTCCACAGTAGCAGCGTCTGTATTCATAATTCAAAAAGGGAAACAGGAAGAGCGTCTTGATGCTAGTTAGCCTGTTAGCACATTAACAACACAATCAGAGCATATTTACGGTGCGCCAGTGAACAGTAACACAAACCATCAGGAAAAATAATCTGACCTGATGGAACAAGTTGGTTTTGCTCTCACTCCCTCTGGACTTTAGCTCCTCTTTTACTCAACTCACTGACATTTCTCTGCTCGTGCGCTGAGCTGAACTGACAGTCAGGCAGATTTCAGGCTTCGCCATCGCCGTCACTGATTCAACATGCTGCATCGGCTGGGGAAAAAGCAGAGGGGTGACGAGGGGCAATACTGTGGGACACACGGCACTGAGGAGGGCGGCGGACACTCACTGATGGCTGACCGTCATCTTGGTGTGTCGGGGCCTTAACATATAAACGAACCATAAAACCTGAGGATGATTCTCAACATGAAAATGAAAACTCTTAAATTTAGGATCTCTGAAAGAGCAGAAATGATTTTTACAAGTCTGTCGACCTCAAATATCCATCAGACACCAACGTTCTGAACGTAAATCTCTGAGACTGTTTGTTTCATGTGGAGCGTGCTGTGTGTGTAATCACTCATCAGTTACTGTTGTTAGAACGTTTGTTTTCTTTGTTTGTTTTTATTGTGGTTGTCATGGTGATTGTCTGCGTATCCAGGGGAACTCGGGTCTGGGCTTCAGCATCGCGGGCGGCACAGACAACCCTCACATCGGTGAAGACCCCAGCATCTTCATCACCAAAGTCATACCTGGAGGAGCCGCTGCTCAGGACGGACGGCTCAGGTGAGACAACACACACACACACACACACACACACACACACACACACACACCTGGAGTGAAACTTCAAGCTTTTGAAGACAATATTTTATCAGATACAAACTGAATTTATGAACCAACTGTTGATAAGTTAGTTAGGAGCTGGTGTCTTTTACCCAGAAGCCCCTGCAGCGTCCTGCCGCCTTTCACTCCTTCATCCATAATGCAGCAGACAGAGTCTGACACACCTGATCCAGGTGGTGGTGATGATGATGATGATGATGATGAGCTGTGGGATGAAGAGGCGGTGCTGCCTCAGGCTCAGGTTGCCTCTAACACATGACCCCTGTGTTGTGGGTCTGTCAGTCATCAGTGAGGCTCATGTGTCTGACTGAAAGCTCCGGTCACTTCCTGCCACACTGAGTCAGGAGGAAAGGAAGAGTTCAGAGGAGAGAAGAAATGGACGAAGAAAAGTGAAGCTGAGCGATGAGCGTCGTCAGTTTGTGCTCTGAGTCAATTTGCTTTCCTGCTTCAGTCCAGTGTGAAACGTAACGACCGAAAGATCAAATAAAACGAGCTTTAAATACGATGTCATGCAAGAAAACAGGCTTAAAGCACTAAATGACCAAACTGGAACTTAGGTGGTGAAGTTAGTGTTGAGCTCCTGCTGTGCACGTCACGATACCAGAAAGTAGTCAGTGCCAACACTACTGAAGTTCCATGATTCTCCAGAGACCATTTGGTACCACGCTACAAAACAAAAACAAATCAGTAAATCCTAGAAACACACACTCCTTTATTAAAAACATTCAAATTAAATTTTAATGTCATTATTAATCCCTGATGATCCGTCTTAAACACAAAGTACTAGTCTATGTCAGGAACACTCCATAAAACTTCAATTATTTGCTTAAATCCCTGAACTCAACAGGCCTGTGTTTGAGACAGGACTGTTTCTCAGCAAATATGGGAAACAAGTACAAATAATTTATTTAAACCCAAATTAATATTACTTGTAACACTTACTTACAGCAGACAGAGCATCAGAGAGAGAGTTACAGCACCGACATACCGACACAACACACTTTATCCCGTTAAAACAATCCTCACAACTTGGATTGATTTTTATGAAAAACCCTTTTCATTCTTTTGATCTGAGGACTCTTACAGACTGAAGGAACATAAACAACTTAGAGGGTAATCCAGGTTTGGACACATACTCTGATTTATGACAGCTTCAGAAGAAGGGAGTCACCACGGTGGTAAATCTGAATGAATTCTTGCCTGGTGCTCATGGTTTCAGTAAAATGAACTGAACGACGTGATGTGCGTTCTGAGCAGCTGACTAATGTTAGAGTAAGTGTGTAGCCAGCAACCTGTTTTATACGTCCAAAGAACTTCTATAGAAATGAACTGCTTGGCAACCAGACCAGGCTTCTAATTGAGACAGGCCTTTATTTGTCAAGATGTGTAGCTACACTGGGCTGGTGAAAGGGACTGGGCGGTGAACTGAAGTTTTACGGTATATAAATATGCTGCTCTCGTTCATGTAAGATGTGACAGTTGGTATTTGTCCCACCCCTCCTCTGCTGTGATTGGATTGCTGGGTAAAAACTGACAGTGATGAGAGCAGCGTTTTGCCCACAGTTGAACATTTTTCAATTCTTGGCAACCAGAAAAAAAACACCAAACGTGCAGCGCTTAGCGCAGAGTAGACTCTCGTCATCGGGGCTGCAAATCACCAGTTTCATCATGATACAATATCATATCGATTCTCTGGGGTCCGCTCATAATTCCGACATCCCATTGTTCCGAAATCTCAGTGTTTCGACATCCCATTGTTCCGACCATATTAAACCCATTGTTACGAAGTCCCGTTGTTCCGAAATCTCATTTTTCATTGTTACAAAATAACTGTTTCATGGTTAAGGTCTGGTTATGTTTAGGCACAAGAACTACTTGGTTAAGGTTAGGAAAAGATCATGGTTTGGGTTAAAATTATAACTTTCAACATCGTTTCTACTTCCTCAAAACAGGGTGACCGTTGTCGTCATGGCAACAATAAACAACACGACAACACGGTCTCTTGCTGCTTGCTTTTTCAACCTTTTGCATTGCAACATTGAGATTTTGGAACAACGGGACTTTGGAACAATGGGTTTAATATGGTCGGACCAATGGGATGTCGAAACATTGAGATTTCAGAATAATGGGATGTCGAAATAATGACATGGCACCTGTTCTCTGCGTCTCCTCACAGAACGGCTCGGTTGAATTTCAGCCTGCACGTTTTTTCAGCTGAACATTGTTGAAACAGCAGCTGATGTTGCTGCAGTGAGAAGTTTAATTTAACATTTAACATCAGACTAAAACACCAGCAGGTGTCAGGTCTGAAAGATTTGAATCCTCGGTACAGTATGGTCCTCGAGAAAGAACGAGTACTGTCATGTTTTCAGAATTTTGGCATCATCTTGGTGCCAAACAGAGGTGGAAGAAGTACCTGAAAGGTGAACTTGAGTAAAAGTACAGATTTCTGACCAGAGAATGACTTTGGTAGAGAATAAAGTCACAGAATATGACTTGAGTGAAAGACTTCTGATTTTTACTGCATTTAAGTGTCAAGAGTAATTTTATGATCCTAAATGTACAAACATTTTTCAACAGTATTGAAAGTAAAAGTACAAATTAACGCAAGTAATAAAAAAGCAAGTGGTCAGAATTTTACATGTACATTCTGAACATGTCAAAATGGTGAGAAGGAAAGACGAGATCTTTTTAAGGAGCAAAATCCATTTTTTTTTTTTTTTCATTTATTCATCCGTCCATCCCTCTGTCCTTCCCTGTTTCGCAGTAACAGAGATGTGTAGGGGAAATGTGTGGGAGTAAAAGTGAAAGTTGACAGTAGTGCCCATCCCTACTGCCGAACTGTGAAACCTGACTGTGACGACACAACCGTCCCCTCTCTTTATGCACCTGTGAAACAAACGAGACACTGTGTTTATATCATGTGGAACTGTCTGCCTTCAAGGTGACGCTAAAAGTCTTCCTGTGTTTCAGGGTTAATGATGTCATCCTGAGAGTTAACGAGGCGGATGTTCGGGATGTGACCCACAGCCGAGCCGTGGAGGCCCTGAAGGAGGCCGGCTCGCTGGTCCGACTCTACGTCCGCAGGAGGAAACCCGTCTCAGAGAAAGTGATGGAGATCAAACTGGTGAAAGGACCCAAAGGTGACAGAGGGTGAAACCATTAAACATTCAGTGAGCATGTGCAGAAGCTAACGTGTCGAGCGTCCTGTAGCTCCAGTAGTGGAGCGTACAGACGGGGTGGATGTGTTGTTGGATGTGTTGTCAGATCGTCTCGGCTTGCCGAGGAGCTTTAGTGAAATCCCTCAGGGCCTCATGATTATTCAAGAAGCCAGGCTCAAGAACAAAGCCTCGGTTTCCACGGAAACATCCTAAAATATGCTTTTGTGCATTCATGTGCCCTGATTGGTGCTGGTGTGTAAAATTGGCAGCAGCGTGTGTCAGTGATATCTTCTAAATCTTACTGTGCAGTGAAGGTAGGTGCTGCTGCTGGTCTAACAGCCCCCCGGTCCTGGTCCTGGTGTGTTGCAGGTCTGGGCTTCAGTATAGCAGGCGGAGTGGGGAACCAGCACATCCCAGGCGACAATAGCATCTACGTCACCAAGATCATTGAAGGAGGAGCTGCACATAAAGACGGGAGGCTGCAGATCGGAGACAAACTGCTGGCTGTAAGAACCTTCCACACAGATCTGTGTCCTGTCACAGCTTTTATCCAACATGTCCACTCGTCTCGTGGTCTGAGAAGACGAAAAAAAAGATTTTATCGTTATTGAGTTATTCCTCTTAAATATCATTTGTCTGATAAAACATAAAACCTCAGCAAAGAACAAGTAAAGTTAACTGGAAGACCTGAAAGAAATCAGAGAGGCTGAAGTGGACACATTTAGTCTTCCTTCGAATAGTGGTGGTAGTGTTTGTAGTAGCGTTGGTGGGAGTAGTTTTACTGTTGGTGGTGGTGGTAGTAATGGAGGTAGTAGTAAATGGTAATCCAACCAACGCACAGTGTGATTATTTTACACTACGAGTCACATTCACCCATTCACACACGCATTCATACACTGGCTAAGGCTACCATACCAGGTGCCACCTGCTACTCAGTTTTTACCACACTCACACACCGCTGGAACCTTCAGGAGCAATTTGGGGTTCAGTATCTTGCTCAAGGACACTTCGACATGCAGACTGGACGACCCGCTCTACCTCTGAGCCACAGCCGTCCTAACTGTACGTTCAAACCAGAAGCTTCCAGAGAGGCAAAGTCTCTCGCAGACATCCAAGAAGCACAACTGTCAAAATATTTGTGGCAGCTTTGGTCGCTCTAGTCGCTCATCTCGTGAATCACTGAATGCTCGATCGCGCTTGTCAATTTGAGGGGCTGTCCGCACCACCGCGGGTCTTTATAAAACAGTGACTCTTTGCTCACGGTTTGGCCTCTCATCCACACGTAACCGCGGTCTTGGGCCCCTGTAACCGGAGTTGTTTGTAATTTATTTGTTTGGAGTCCAGGGGGAACTTTTTGGAAAAGTCCGGTGTCAGCAGTCGTGTGGACAGGATAACCGCAGTTATTTTGTCTCGTCTCCATTGTATGACGTCACAGAGTGCGACATAAACAGAAAACAGCTGTGTATTACCCGATCCAGAGTGTGCGAGAGACGATTTGAGGATGGACCTAAACAAAATACTGCTGCTATTTAGCAGCATATCAGCACTTTGTGGCTGTATCATACAACTAACGCTACTCAACTACATCCAGCAACAGAGGCGCAAGAGTGTGCTGTTACGGAGACTGCTCCTGCTGCATAATAGTACCCCAGCACACGACACCGCTTGTTGTTTTTCCGGTAATGACGTTTTACTGCCTTCTGATTGGCTACAATGGCCTTACAGTTAGGAGTTATATTGCCACCTACTGCTTTGGCATGTGTATTACATTGCTTGATAGTGGAATTTGCGGTGTCACGTGGACGGAGGTATTTTTATTACACCACTCATATGGACGCAGATCTTTTAAAAACTGGAGGCCAAAAAAGTTCGGTTTTAAAAATACCCTTTAAAAACTGGAGGCCAAAAAAGTTCGGTTTTAAAAATACCCGTGCTCGTGTGGACTAGGCAAAGCGACTACTGGCTTGAAAGCAGCGTAGTTGCTGCTTGCTGTTGTCTAGTCAAAAAGCTCATAGTGTGTTGATAAAATGCTTTGCACTATGTCATCCCATTCAAACCAAGCAAGGAAGACTTGCATGCTACGTCGCAACATTAGCCTGCAGTTCTCTTCTCTATTACGAACATTACACACTTTAAAACTCACCAGACCAACCAACTACCTCTGTGACGCCGTCCCAAGCCTCATTCTTTTTATTTTGGTCTCTGTAACCGAACAGCGACACATTATAAAGAGTGGGCGCGAACGCAAGTAATCAACTTCTCGATATCCATTGTCAGAACAAGTGCGCTGTAGGAACCAAAGTTTCATGGCTTGTTCTCTGGGACCCGCTTCATCGAAGCACGTCAGCATTACGATTGGTTGTTGCCAAACCGCGTCAGACCTCATTACCATAAAGTTAAACGAGTTGTAACTCCCCGCCGGACCACTTTGGTCGCCCAAGACGTGCGGCTGACGACCAGGTTGCCCAAGTCGCCGGGCTCTCATTGAAAATGAATGACCTTCACCGTTTTGGAAGCTCTGGTCGCTGGTGGTGTGAACGTACAGTTACAGTAGTAGTGTTGGTAGTGGAGGTATTAGTGGTTGTAGTAGTAGTAGTGTTGGTAGATGCTGGTAGTAGTAATGGTAGTGGTGATAGTATCAATAGTAACAGTGGTGGTAGTCGTAGGTGTGCAGTAGAACCTAAAACCTGCCATGAAAAGATTCTCTTCCCTAAAACATGAGTCAGGTTTTTAAAATCATCCAACATCAGGAACTTTAACTCTGAAGGTTAAAAGTCTTTTCATCATCGTATCATGAGCAATAAAACATCGACAAAACAACCTCTGTTAAACATCACACACAGCTGTTATAGAATAAGATACATAAAGCTTTGACCTCACTCATAGAGGAATGACCCTGTTACATGTCTCAGAGGAAGATGGAGGTCGGTGGTGTGATGTGATGTAGTGTGTTATGAAGCAATGATGTGTCTGTGCTCAGGTGAACAGTGCTTGCCTGGAGGAGGTGAGCCACGAACACGCCGTCACTGCCTTGAAAAACACTCCTGACGTGGTCTACTTGAAAGTGGCTAAACCCAACAGTGTCTTCATGAACGACAGCTTCGCCCCGCCCGACCTCACCAACTGTAAGTTTATTCTTCTGTACAGAGACGTTTTTGTGTACGACTCTCCACACTGGATAAAAGAGACGTGGATTATACTGCACACGTTCTGCTGTTGTTAAATGTGATCGCCTATGACTGTGTGTAGAATTGTGTATCAAGAATTCTTTTGTTTTTATTTCTTCGTTCACTGTGGAGGCATGCGAGAAAAACGTTAAAAAAAATTTAGGGTGTGTCACTGAGCTACAGATGTTCATTAGGAGGGTGAAGGATTCCTTTAATGACTTGTCTAATGTGACAGGAGGAGGTGCGTTCACGGACACAGCCCTAACGTTTCAAAACAAGGACAAACTCTCCGTCCTCTCGGCAGCTTAACAAGGACATGAAGCCTGTTTTCTGGTTACTGTCTTCACACATCACACAAACCAGATTAGCAGGTCCTGGTTCAGATTGTCCGGGTTGACTTTCTGCCTTTGGCCCTGAAGTAGTGTTGAATTCAGGAGGGACTGCAGCGTGTCTCAGATGATGGGGTGGTGATGATGGTGGAGGAGGAGTTCCCAGTGGCATTTATCAAACAACACGTTTCAAAGTCAAGGCGAGGCAGAGCTCTCAAACACATTCAGAGCACGGACCCTGGATCGGTTCCCAACGACTCCCCCGCTGAACCTTAAAGTGGAGACGCTGAAGGACAAACCGGTCCTGGACTGATGATGCAGGGGGAACGATGTCCAGCCGAACCGTCTGACCTGCAGAGAGCGAGGAACTGATCAGATGTTGGGTCGCTGAGAGGTTCAAACAGACTGGAGATCATCTGACCATCATAATAATAATAATAATAATAATAATTTATATATCTCAAAAACAAGTTTAAAAATTGACAGACATAAAAACAAAATATAAAGCGCAGTATTAGTTTAATGTAGCTAAATATGAAAACAGTAGAGATGATGAATTGAAATTTGAGAATAACCAAATTAATGGGAGCAAAAAAAAAAAAACTATCACCGGTTACTTTCCTTTATGACACAGTGTCTTTATGTTTCTGTTAGGGGTGCATGATTAATATTCATACTAGGGATGCACCGATATGGATTTTATTCAACCGATACTGATACTTACCTGCATCTCATGGCCGATAACTGATAACTTTACATTTGTATTTTAAGCAGAAGTGTATAACGTGTAGTCTGTGTAGAGGCTGGTTTAATGTTCCACAGCTCTGACCGAACCAAATCAAACTGTTAACACAACAAACGCAAACAACAGGTGTGACTCTTCATACCTGCCAACATCAGGACCACCCTCACTGGCCCCGCCCCCTTATAACCCTACATGAGTGGAGTCTCCACTGACAGAGACAAACACTGACAGCTGATGAACATCAACATCTGCTGGATCACATGTTCATATCGTCACGCCCAGGCACCGTCTCACTGTCCCACCACAGACCAGCCCACAGCTACTGTTGACTCACCTCACACATTAACACTCACACACACACACACACACTCACACACACACACACACACAGAGTCAGAGAGGTAATGATACCAACAAGCACTAACTGTAGCATCACATGGCGAGCGGTTATTAATAAGTTTAACAACAGTGGAGCCTTGTAAAAGCTCGGTGTTGGATGTTAGCCGCTGCTGCTAATTAGCTCGTGCTAACACTCTGGAGACGGTCCTTCAGCACAGTGTCTAACCTGTTTATCAGCTAGCTTGATGCTAACTAGCATCAAGGCGCTCTCCCTGTTTTCGTTTTTGAATGATGAATACAGACGACCGCCACCTGCTGTTACAGCGATCTGTTTCCTCTCACAGGCACAGAACATATGTGGTAGTTGGCCACCAGCTGCAGTCACTGCAGCGTGTTCACATGCAACTTCTTGGCCGAGAATTCTGGTCCCTGAGTCCTGACAGTGAGCTATGGCGAGCCTGTAGAAGCCTTATTTCACATGCATGTCAGCGATTTTCACCGGGGACGCACGTGAGTAATTCAGGCTGACATTACCTGTTTTTCAGCGAACTCCTCTGGTAATTTTATTAAGAGGAATGGCATATAGGTCCACAGTAACTTATTATTGTTATTATTATTATTGGGTCTTATAAGAGTGGGCTACAATGAGTACCGGGCCATCAAATCACAGCATCCGCAGTGCGCTTTTATGCACGCGGGTCAAGGCGATCACGGATATTTGATGTGGGAAAGATGTAGCCAGATGTATTACCTGTTTTTAAGCAGCACCGAGATACGTGGCTCGTCTGTCCATCCGTCCGTAGCACGAGTCATGCACGCCACTTCACCACCGACACATGAGTAAAAGTGCAAACAATTCCGTGTCCTCTTACCACGGATGCTGTGATTTGATGATCTGGTACTCATTGTAGCCCACTGGCGAATGACCCCCTTAACGAACGCGCCAGGGTTTTTTTTGTTTGTTTGTTTTAAGATATTTTTTGGGCATTTTAGCCTTTAATTGATAGGACAGCTTAAGTGTGAAGGGGGGAGAGAGAGAGGGAAGGACATGCAGCAAAGGGCCACAGGCTGGAGTCGAACCCGGGCCGCTGCGGCAACAGCCTTGTACATGGGGCCCCTGCTCTACCACTAAGCCACCGACACCCCTTAACGAACGCGCCGTTTTAATAGAACGGAGCACGTAGGCACTGACCTGTTGCCAAACCCGGTCTCACACCATTTATTGTCATATTCACAGTCTATCACAGTCAGTCAACAATTAGTATCACCCCCCTCCCCCCTAAAAAAAACAAAACAAAAAACATTTTTGTGTACTAATTTTTCATAACCGTTTATGATCTCAAACACGTGTAAACGTGTACACGGACTCGCCCCTAGAGTGGATACACTGCAGCCTGTTTAACTGTGGCTGTCTGCAGCGCTCTCTCTCAATACTGAACACATTTCAATAAATTGCTGTTCTTGTTAGTCACACTTAAAAAATGCTGAACTCACCCTTTTAAAAACAGCAGACATGAATCACCTGGTTTGCTTTTTAACTGTGAACAGTGAGCCCAACACGTACTAAACATGTTCTCCATGTTCAGTGAAAATCCCGACAAAGTCTAAAACAAACTGAGAGCGGTTGTAAAGAGATTAAAGCAGAAGGAGCATGAGCAGACTGCTGCTCCTTTAAAGCCCGTCTGCCAAATGTTCTACAGGCTGAACAACATCTGAAGAGACTGAACTGTAAACTGTGACACAGTCTGACTGACTCGGCACCCTGACCGACAGGAGGGGTCTGATTTTTGCAAAGTTTCCGGCCCCTCAGCTGATCATTGTGATGATCCAAACATGTCTGATTGAGTCTTTTACAGTCCCGACTGTACAGACCAAAACAAGAGAACAAAAAAGCAACACACTCACAACACTGGCGGTTTAATTTCAACTTATTAAGATCAACATTTTTGCAGGAAAACATCCATATTTAAAAATGAAAAGGTGTTTGTAGATTGGGAGATGTGGCTGTATCAGCACTCCACCCATCCAACATCTACCATCAGATGCCTTTAGATCCCTTTTCTCCAAAGACCCCCCTCATCGACCCCCCACCCTCCTCTTCCTCTGCTGATGTCGAGGTTGAGACGCGTGAAGGACGAGCAGCAAATCCAATCAGCGAGCGTCGAGCTGCATCACTGCCGTCACTGTAGCAGAGCTAATCCACACAGCAACGCTGCGGTGCACTAACACTGATGTGCTGCCACAGATCCGAGCCGGAGGTAATGAATGAGAAATAATTCTGTTAAGTGTTCTGACTCCATCGTGGAGCGGCTCAGGAACAAACACAGAGGGAATGATTGTTGTGATGATGATGCAGCTGGCCGTCCCATCATCCCCTGCTCCGCTTATCACACGCACCGACTGGACAGACTGGATCAGACGATCAAGAGAAGTGAACAGATTTAATTTCCTCTGGTGTTCATGAACCTCAGGAAGAACGACGACGTGCTCCAGAGCCCACTTTGATTTTTTTCAAAATTACTGTTTGAGAAGCTGAAACTGTAAAATGTGGCTTTTTTTTGGTTTGTAAATGAGCAAAACAACTAATCAAATACCAAGATTGATTTTCTTTTGGTTGATTAATCAGGTCATTATCTCTAAATGCATTGAAAAACATGGAATTTTCCGCCATGTTTATACCTCAGTATCGCTGCCTTTAATGTCTGATGGTGTATCAAGCCTTCCTTTGGTAATGCTAGAAATCAATCAGCAATTATTTTGACTAGTCAGGTATTTATTTCACGTCATCCAAAAACAGACATTACTATATTTAACATTTCTCACATATTTTACTTTTTTTTTTTTCCCCCCCAGATATTTTACGAATGTTTTTTGGATATTATACACATTTTTCTATTTTATTTTTTACCATTTTTTCAGATATTTTACTTTTTTCATATAATTTATTATTATTTCGGAATTTTTTTAACAATGATTTTAGGATATTTTTTCAGGATAATTTTCTTACATCTTTCAAATATTTTACTCATAAGTTTTGGATATTTAACTTTTTTTTTTTTTTTTTTTTCAAATAATTTACCAATAATTTCCAGATTTTTTCAGAATGGATTTACAGATAATGTTTTAATATTTTCTTTTTGATATTTTTGTTATTTGTTGTCTTTTTTTCCAAATCTTTCACTAATAATTTTCAGATAGTTCAGTAATTATCTTGAATTGTTCATAATCATTTTGAGGTTTTTTTTATTTATATTTTTGAGTATTTTACCTATAATTTTTGGACATTTACAGAATATTTTTTTTAAATGTTTTTCTGCTCATTTTCAGATATTTTATTGTTGTTTTGGAATTCTTAACTTTTTAAAAAATATTTTTACTATACTTCAGTGAGTATTTTGCTTATAATTCTTGGATATTTTTTTCTCTGAATATTTTTCTTAAAATTGATGTTATTGCTATACTACTGAAAATTAAATACATCACAACATTTATGGATATTGCAGTCTCACATTACTGTGTGTCATGATGGGTGATTAAAGTCCTGAATCAGATTTTAAGAACAGAAACTTTTTAGGTGAGTTTTTGATGATGCAGCAGAAACAGACGCTCCTCGCTCTAACTTTCCTCTTCAGTTGAATCATTTTCTCCCCATCAGAGGAAACTCTGCGACTGTTTGATGCCTGAAACATTAAATCTGTCCGTGAACAAGTTTAAACTCATTAAAATGATCTCACAGCTGTATTTCTAACTCCTACACGTCCAAACGTGTCCATGGGTCTCCACAGTGAGCACTCACAGCTTGTGATCAGACCTGGTCAAGTTTCTCACTCACTAGTTTAGTTTACGACCCCCTCGGCGGCGCCCGGCCTCGTCCAATCAGATGGTAACAGGAGCCTGACAGGTGAGTGCAGACGAGGGTCTGAGCAGGTGTGCCATCAGATGGAGGGAAACTGTAGAGGCTGAAACACTCTCTGCTGCTCAGAGTAAGTGTGTCGGGAGGAGGTGGACATGTTTTTACTCACTGACGGATATTTCAGGTTATCGAAATAACTTTCTTCTTTTTACTTGGTCTCTGATGGAACTGGATTATTTCTAATGTTTGACCTAAATGCGCTCTCCCTCTGCGTGTCTCTGTTTCAGCGTACTCCCAGCACATGGAGAACCATATCAGCCCCCCCAACTTCCTGGGTCAGCCCCTCCCCCCGCCAGCATCCTCAGGACGCTACTCCCCAACCCCGAAGAGCATGCTGGGAGACGACGATGTCACCCGGTGAGGACCAACACATCTCGTTTTACCCTCTCTGACGTTTTCAGACAGCGGACTCAAAGATGGGGATTGTTATTCAGTGTTTTTTTTCCTCAAATTTGGCACAAACTTCCTCTTGGACTCAGCAATAAACTGATCAGATTTTGGTGGTTGCACGTTAAACATGAAGGTCACTGTGACCTTTCGTCTGTCTCATGTTCGTAAAAGCAATATCTCAAGAACACCTGAGGGAATTTGATCAGTGAATTATTTAGAATTTAGTGGTCAAAGATCAACGTCACTGTGACCTTGTCCATTGCATTCTTGTAAAGACAGTATCTCGAGAACGCCCCAAGGAAATTCTTTTCAGATTTGACACAAACATCTCCTTGGACTCAAAAATAAACTGATTACATTTTAGTGGTTGTATGTCAAAGGTCAAGGTCACTGTGACCTTGCATCCATCTCATGTTCGTGAAAGCAATATCTTACTAACACCTTGAGGGAATTTGATTGATGAATGAATACGATTTTGGTGGTCAAACTCACTGTCAATGTGGTCAATATTACTGTGATGTTTCATCCATCTAATTCTTGTGAACACCATATCTTGACATTTGGCACAAACTTGCGCTTAGATTCAACAATAAGCTGATTAGTTTGGTGGACAAAGGTCACTGTGACCTTGTCCATTGCATTCTTGTAAAGACGGTATCTCAAGAATGCCCCAAGGAATTCTTTTCAGATTTGGCACAAACGTCCACTTGGACTCAACAGTAAACTAATTTGATTTTGGAGGTTGTCCTTTCAAGTTCAGGGTCACTGTGAACACGTTGGTCTCATTCTTGTGAATGCAATATCTCAAGAACATCTTGAGGAAAATTGAATAATGAATTAATTCTATTTTGGTGGTCAAGGGTCAAGATTACTGTGACCTGTCTAATCTTGTGAAGACCATATCTCAAGACGGCCTTAAGGACATTTTCTCAAGTTTGGCACAAACTTATGCTTTTACTCAACAATAAATTGATAACTTTTTGGTGGTTGTATGTTAAAGGTCAAGGTCACTATGACCTTGCATCCATCTAATGCTTGTGAAAGCAATATCTCAAGAATACCTGGAGGGAATTTCTTCAAATTTGGCACAAACATCCACTTAGACTCAATGAATAAGCTGATTAGAATTTGGTGGTCAAAGGTCAGTGTGACCTCACAAAATATGTTTTTGGCCATAACTGAAGAATTCATCCACTAATTCTGACCAAACTTGATCCAAATGTCTAACAGGATAAAATAATGAAGGTCAAAAGGTCAAAGGTCAGCTTGACTGTGACATCATCGTGTTTGAAACTGTGCTGATTGTAGTTTAACACATCCACACACTGATTTGATCACCAAACAGTCACGTCTGAGATATTTACAGAAAAGGAGCAGGTGTGTGTTTCAAGTATCAGACGTTCCTCAGTAAATTTAGCAAATAATTAATAATGTCAGTATAGAAATTATCATTGTAATGTGTAAAGTATGTTGTTATCAAAGATACTTAATGATAAAATAATGTTGTGTTTGTATTTTTACTGCTAAAATCCCTTTTTACAGAGAGGCAGAGTATTTTGGAGGGACATTGTACTTTTACAGCAGCTGTGTGCAAAAACAGATAAGAGACCAAAACAAATACAGAGATTACTTATCAACAGTCTATAATAATTTATTGAACCTGGAAACATGCAGAGAGCAGCTGTTCAGCAGGTTAATGTCGCCGCCCTCTGCTGGTGTTAACCTGCAATTACAAACAACACCACCGTCACTCCTGCACTGACGCACACTCACCAGGTGTTATTACAGCTGTAAAAAATCAGGATGATTGACAGCTGTGTGTGAGGTCACATGACATCAGGATGATTGACAGCTGTGTGTGAGGTCACACAACGTCAGGATGATTGACAGCTGTGTGTGAGGTCACATGAGGTCACATGACATCAGGATGATTGACAGCTGTGTATGAGGTCACACAACGTCAGGATGATTGACAGCTGTGTGTGAGGTCACACAACGTCAGGATGATTGACAGCTGTGTGTGAGGTCACATGACGTCAGGATGATTGACAGCTGTGTGGTCCCACAGGGAGCCCAGGAAGGTGGTGCTGCACAGAGGAGCGACAGGACTGGGCTTCAACATCGTGGGCGGGGAGGACGGAGAGGGAATCTTCATCTCCTTCATCCTCGCTGGAGGACCAGCTGACCTCTGTGGGGAGCTGAGGAAAGGAGACAGACTCGTCTCCGTACGTACACACACTTTTATCACATACCTTTATCAGTTTTAAATGTGTTATAAAATCAATATCAGTCTAAGCTATTTTCAGAGCTTTATGTTTCTGTCAGACCACCTTTTCCTCCTGCGCTACATTTTCTCAACTGTATAATTCCAGTATTTGTACATTAAACGCTGAACTGTGGTGCGCACTGTGTCAAGCTGCAGGTCAGAAAGTTGTTGCGCGCGCGACTGAAACAAAACGTCACATTTATAAAGATTTCTAAGATGGCTGGTGCTTGGGGGAGCCCCTCTGAGCGGAGTCAGCGTGGGTTTCCTCCAGGTGCTCCAGCTTCCTCCCACAGTCCAAAGACATGCAGGTTAATTGGTGACTCTAAATTATCCGTAGTTGTGAATGGTTGTCTGTCTGCTGTACCCAACAGGGGTGTGAATCTCTAGGCACATCACGATTCAGAGGGTAACGATAACAGAAATAATAAAACGATTATCGATGCATCAATTTATTTTTCTCTTTCTTTTGACTTCAGACTGTATTCTGGGTGATCCATCATTAAATAAACAGATTATTTGACTTGTCCAGGTCCCTTCAGCCTAACTCCATACCGTCACTGTTGAACCAGGGGGCGCCAGTTGGGTTGGGTCCATCTGTGGACGCTCATGCTCGTCCACTTATATATGGGACATACACAGGCCTGCATAGGGTCGGGTTGGAGTGCTCCGCCAAAGCTGCTGTGTTCTTATTTATGTTCTGCCAGCAGAGGAGCTGCGACGCTGGGCAGCCAGGCACGAGGTTTTTAAGGTCAAACAGACGGAGCAGAGACAGAGGTGTTTTCATCTGGTTCATGGTGCAGCGTGTGTTGGTCGGCTGGTTAAAGTGCTGATCGCTGCTCATGTCAGTCGCTGGGTGATGGCGTCAGAAAGTATTCACAACATACGTCATGTTTGCCTCGCAGACGTGATTTTTTTAGATGTAACATGAAGTGATGACCACTCCACTCATCATTTAGTCGCTGTTGGGCTTGCACCTGCATTTATGTTGGCGCTGGTGGATATAAAACAAGACCATCAGCCTCCACAGCTCCCACTAACAGTGCAGCTCAACATGCACTGAAACAAAACTAAATGAAACACGTGCAACAGCCACACCACCTGGATTAGCCGCGGCTAACAGCTAACAAGCTAATAAAGTTACCTACACAGTGACCCCCGACATCATCACAGAACATTCATCAGTGTTTCCAGGAGCTTTTATGACAAATAAAACACACATTTAACCATAAAAAGTATTTGTATTTGTCAAAACCAACCTACCACGAGTCCAGGTCCAGGTCCGAGTCCAGGTGAAGTCTGCAGGGGCTCATCAGTGTGGCGTTCAAGTACACACGCACAAAAAAAGAAAGAAATCTCTGTGGTAACTAAAACATCTAAACAAACAACATAAGACAGAAAATAACCTGATAATGACACATGAATTAAAATCAGTGCAGCTTCCATAACGACAGGAAGTGACATCACCAACTTATTAACTCCATTACACAGACGTTAAATTAAAGCAAGCTGCAGCCGACGTCTTTTGTGAAGATTAATTAGTACAAGTTAACTTTAGCTCGTCCACACTGGGTGCTATGCTGACTTCACAGCTGCCTTTTGTACCTTTTGTAACATCATGTTATGAACAAACAAAAAAATCGTCTACATCTGTATCGCGATGCATCTAAGAACTGATATTTTCCCCCCTAGTACCCAGCGATCAGAGAAATTTATGCTTCATTTCATTGTTGTCATAATCGCTCAGTTTGTTTATTGTCTTGTGTTTGTTGTCTCCTCCATAAATCGCTGCCAGTCTGACCCAAACAGCTGACTGGCGGCATAATACTTTGTTTTTGTGTAGGAATACTTTTTTGAGAAAAAGTAGCGCCAAAGGAAAGAGCTGTCTGACGGCAGGGTAAATAATGCGGTAAAAATATATTCAATAAAGCGTCCACTTGGACTGATCTTGAGTTTTTAAGTTAGGCCTTTTTTTTTTTAGAGGCCCCACCTCAATAAACCCAAACTGTCCCTTTTAGAGAAAGTGGAGGAAACTTAAAACAAGCCGCTGCAGATTTTTGTTAATTTATAAATCAATCTTCAAACGTCTTCTCTTCACAAATATGACCTGTAAGAAAACACTCACACACTAGTACTTTATTCCTGATGAGTACCTGCTGTGTTTAACGCTGTCGTCTGTGTGTCGCTGTTTTTAGGTAAATGGGGTGGACCTGCGTAACGCCACCCACGAACAGGCAGCCGCCGCCCTGAAGAACGCCGGGCAGACGGTGACCATCATCGCCCACTACAGACCAGAGGGTGAGACACCTGGACGCACCCGCACGACACGTCACATCAAATTATTATCAGATATCCACTGAGGCTGTTAGAAGGTTTCAGGCTCTCACTAACACCTCACGTTCATTTTCCATTATGTCCTGGAAAAACCTGGAATTCTGTCGAGCAGCTTCCCAGTCATGAAAGTCGTTGAAAACCAGGAACTGTCTTTGACTGTGAACTTCCTCTTCCTGTCCAGAGTACAGTCGGTTCGAGGCGAAGATCCACGACCTGAGAGAGCAGATGATGAACAGCAGCATCAGTTCTGGATCTGGATCTTTGCGAACGAGTCAGAAGAGGTCGCTGTACGTCAGGTGAGACGACAGGCGCCGATGTATGGAGGTTCAAAATGGACAAAAATGATAAGACTTATTATGGTCATGTAGTGTTTGTATTCATAAAACCTTATTCAGCCCCAAAACAGACACATTTAAAGATGAAATTGGTTTTAAATATTTAGTTTTATTTGTAAATTGATTTATCATTTTAGTGACACTTCAGCAGAAGATATTTAACCGAAAAATCAAACTTAATTTTAACTTTTTTGGGGAGGGTTTAAAAAATACGCAAATTAAATAGTTTATCAAGTTATATTTAATTACTCAACTAAAAATGTCTTAGTTCATGATTAAATTATTATATGAAAACTAAAATGATTGATGATGAGAAAAAGATTCTCTGAGATGCATGTATCAATAATTAAATAATAATCTTTTAAATGTAATTAATTAATCAGACAAAATTGAATTACAGTTAATTTTGAAGTAGATAATTTAGAAGACTAGTTTGCATGAATCAAAATAAACTGGAATAATAACATAAATATATTTATTTGTTATTGATTAAAACTGATAGCAATGTAATCAATTCAACTCAGTGGCCACTTTTTTATGTCTCCTGGTCTTCAGGTGAGGTGTGACTGGAAGCTTTGAAAACAATATTTTTGTTTCCAGTAGATTGTAAAATAATGTGTGAACGTGTGTGTGTGTGTGTGTGTGTGTGTGTGTTGCAGAGCTCTGTTCGACTACGATAAGACCAGGGACTCCGGTCTGCCCAGTCAGGGACTCAACTTCAAGTTTGGAGACATCCTCCACGTGGTGAACGCCTCTGACGACGAGTGGTGGCAGGCCAGACAGCTGACGTCACAGGGGGAGGTGGAGGAGGTGGGGGTGATCCCCAGCAAAAGACGGTCAGTCACTCTCACACACACACACACACACACACACACACACACAGAGTCATGTGACCCGTGTGTTTACATGTTATAGATTCACCTGTATCACATGTTAGAACCTACGAGGCTCCTCTTGTTATGCGTCCCCATATCTCATGAACAGCTCAAAAGAATTTCCTCAAATTTGGCACAAACGTCCATGTGGACTTAATGAAGTGATTAGAGTTTGGTGGTGAAGCTCAGAGGTCCCCGTGACCTCGCCTGTCTCATTCTTGTGAATGTGATATCTCAAGAAGGCCTCCATGGATTTTTTTCGAATTTGGCACAAATGTCCACTTTGACTCAACAATGAACACAAATTCTTGTGAACACGATATCTCATCAACAGCTCAAAGGAATTTCCTCAAATTTGGCAAAAACGTCCACTTGGAATTACGAATGAGCTGATGAGAATAAGGTCAAAGGTCAATGTGACCTCATCAAACATGTTTTTGGCCATTACTCAAGAATTCATACACTAATCATGACAAAACTTGACACAAATGTCTAACAGGATAAAATAAAGAACTGGTGATATTTTATATCCAAAAGGTCAAAGGTCAGCTTGACTGTGGCATCATCATGTTTTAACGTCATATCTCAGGAACAAAAGGGGAGACATTTGGTCAGATACTGAATTGCTGACCTGAAAACGCTCCATCAGCCTGAAATAAATCAAACGGCGGCGTCACCGGCAGTGAATAATCTCCCCAAGTATTGAATAAAAATATATTTAATAACAATCTGTGGGTCCATGATTTAGGGCTAACTAACTTACTAAAGTAACTAGCTTCCTCCTTCTTCCAAGCACAGCTGGTTGCTAGGTAACAGTAATGCCAATAGAGACAGAGCGCAACGCGTCATAATCTGAAAGCCACGCCCCCAAAGGGGAAACGAGGCCTGCTTTCCCCTTTCTTCGCTCGTTCGCTGTCATTCTGCCTCTGCAGCCGCGCCTTCAAGTCTCCACGACTGAATTGCTAGCAAGCTAGCTAAAATTATTAGCTATAGCTAGCTAATAATGTTAGCTAGCTAATAATTAGCTAATAATAAGATGGCAAAGGATTATTTTAGCACGCTATGCCTACCAGAGAGGCAGCGGTACATAAGCTTAATATTGCCGCTCTACCTCAGTTGATCGTCTCGGCACAAACATGATGTGGAGATTCTTTTCTAAGAAGATGAGCATTTGGGCATGCTCAGCCGTCAGCCTGCTCCTACTACCGGCACATGTTGTTGTTTTGAGACATGCCTCTACATGCTAGTAGATTGACAGAAGTGCTAGAGCGGACCGCTGGAATGGACTGCTTGAATCGCGGAGTGCTGGGCACAATTATAACACAAGTTGCATTCATACTGTCAATGCTTTAGCTTAACATGCATAAATACAGTTAACTGTTAACAAATACATTTGGAGGGTTTGACAAAGTGTTTGCTGCACACATAGACATACCGAGTGTCAGGATCCCACAGTTTCTCCCCTGTTGAAGCCTCACGTTTTATTGTCTGTATCCACTTTTGTCTTCTACAAGGTTCCGTTTTTCTGCTCGGCAGCTGATTGAAGCTAAGCTCTGGGTTTTTATTGGCCGTGCAGCCCACCACACAGCAACTTTTCGGCATTTGGACTGAGGGAAACTCAACAGGCTGGAAACGGAGGGGGAAAGTGTGAGGGGAAAGCGGGTCTCGTTTCCCCTTTGGGGGCGTGGCTTTCAGATTATGACGCGTTGTGCTCAGTCTCTATGGGTCAGGGAGAGAAGAAACTTTACTGAAACTTGACCTCTGACCTTCTGACCTCTTTGACCTCAGGGTTGAGAAGAAGGAGAGAGCGAGATTAAAGACGGTGAAGTTCAACGCAAAGTCTCGAGACAGAGGGGTGAGTGTTTGACTTCAGCTCCACTGCAGCAGGAACACAGTTAGATCCAGCAGTTCTGTACCATGTTAGTCTGAGGCCCATGATACTGTGAATTATGGACACTGCTCTTACTCAACTGGCTTCTGTGACAGTTATCGGCATGAAACATGTCTCTGCAGGTTTTAAGGTTTGAGGGGAAATAAATGATATAAATAAGTAAAGTAAGCATTGACCCCCTGAAGATGCTGCTTAGCGGGATGATGAAGAAACAGGAAAAACACTTCAAAGTGCTGCCAGACAGGCCTGGGCCGTGTAACGACTATGTACGATATATCGATATATTTTCAAGTAAGATACTGATTACGACAACACAGTTTATATCGAGACAAGTTACGTGACATACTCACAAGTTCTCCAGCAACACTCAGAGCGACACAGAGCTGCTCCTCTGTTTAATCAGTCTGATAAAGATTTTAAGTATTTTCTAATATATAAAATATAGATTTCATTGTAGAAATTTAGATTTTTTTCGGGCTCAGGCTGAAAACTGCTGCCATGGGTCTGGCTGGACCTGGACAGAAACCGTGCAGGTTCACGTGGGGTCGGGATAATTTTTTGGGGTCCCATCAGAGCTCTGGGTCTGTCTGACTGAAATGTTGCGTTAATTATCTCACTGAAGAAAGCAGTTCTTGAATCAGTGTTTCGAAGACGCTCTTCGGCTTCACTCAGCTTGTTTCTCTGCTAACTGAAGATCCAGGCGTCGAACCTTCCAGTGACTAAAATCTTTAATCTGGTGAAAAGATCTAGTTAAAAACAACTTAGACCTAAAACGTCACAGTGATGTGAACATCAAGAACGTAGTCGCACTGGAAATGTGTTAACGTCCGTCTATCTGTCTGCGGCGTGCGCTTGTGTAAAGCTTGCCTCAAATAAAGGTCAACGTTTCTTCAGACTGTTGTTTAGTTTTACTTGACTGTCGCTGCAGCAGCAAACAGAAACTCGTCCCTGAACTTTGAACATTTTACCATGAAAGAACCAGAAGTGTTGCCCATAATTCACCAAAGGTATCATGGGTAATCTGTCGTTTAGTGCAGTCTGTATCTGAGCTCTCGCTTAGCTGCATTTAAAGGGACAGTTCAGATGTTTTGAAGTGGGGTTGTATGATATATTACATACAGTCAGTTTGGAGAAGCAGGCTGGAGTCTGACATGGGAGCTAAACATGATCCTGCTGTGGACGGGTCGGCAACAAAACGTATGTTAGCCACCTAAGAAATCAATATCAGTTGATGTGTGCGCTGGTTGGAAATCACTGTCTGTTAATGTAAAGCAGTGAAAACATTCTCAACACAGCGTACACTTCAACTGTTACTGATTTTTCAGGTGTCTAGAATTAATTTTGTTGCTGACTCGTCCACAGCCGTACATTGTTGAGTTTCCTTCTCCACACTGGGGGCGTGCTGACTGACGTGTACTGTAAGCGCCTCATACAACGCCGCTTCAGAACATGTGAACTGTCCCTTCAGTGTTTTCAGCTCCTGTAGTGACTGATTTAATTTTGCATGTCTTGAGAATTTCTCTTCATGTGTTGTAAATGTGTGTGAAGATGAACTCTGTGTTTGAGCCGCAGCCACCTACTAATGAGTGTGTTTGACTAATGTTTAAAACCAGCCAGTTAACAGCATGTTGTTGTCGATCTCTGAGACGTTTCCTCTTATTCACCGCTCCAACGTCTCAGCAGCCGAGCCGCAGCAGCAGCGCCTCCCCCAGCACCTTTTTTTAAAAACCGTGTGTCGCTTTAACACGCGTTGCCAAAACGCCCCGCCCAGCGCCGCCCACCAACCCGCCCTCTAACACACCACACTGACGGGGGAAGAAAAACCAACATGCATGAGCTCCCCCTGCCGACCCCTCCGCTGCTCTCCTCATACAGAGAGAAACGCTTGACATTGATGTCTGACTGTCTGCTGCTCACAGAAACCTTCCTCCTCCTCCTCCTCCTCCTCACCACTCACCTCTCTCATCCCCCCGCCCCCGCCTCTCTTTGCAGCATGTGACCTAATGATGTCAACAGTATCCAGTGAGTCCACTTAGTTTTTATGAAGCATTAATAATGAAATCACCTCAGTGTGTAACTGCTCACGAACAAGAGTCACTGTTACCAAAATAATTGAAGCATTATTGAAGACAGTAACAGAACATAATTTGAGTAGGGTTCCAGTGATACGACATTTCCACGGTACAATAACCATCAGAGGGGTTATTGTTGGTGGAACAAGTAAAATAGATTCTCCTCATCATCACCAAAAATTCCTCAGGACCAATCGGAAAAGTTGAGCCTCTTTTTTCGACACAAACGTTCGCGCAGAGGAGTTGACTGTTTGCAAAGTCCAAAGCTTTTAAAAATGAGAAGGTGAAAGAGAGGTCAGAAAACTGGGACTCCACTCTCCCCACCTGTCAACACCTCCAATATATTACACTCTGGACGAGAGTGTAAAAAAGGGAACTGAATGTTCAGTGTGTCAGATTTAGGGCGATTAGTGGCATCAAGTGGTGACGACTGCAGATTACAACCAACTGAAACTTCTCCTGGTTAGAATTCCTTCAGAGGTCATTGTTCAGCAGGTTTTTACAAAACAAACAGATCAGCGGTCTCCTTTATAAAGCAGTGTAGGACCCATACTAAACATATATGTACGGACAAAAGCTAAAACAACAAAAATGACAATTTCTACAATCAGGCTTCCACCTCACCATCTCTGTCACCAGTGCCAATATTTTTAGTATTTTCGGCACTTTCCTTGTGGAGAGTCTGCGAACTACAAACATCAATGTTCCTATCTGGAGTCAGTTTTTGTTTGTCTGTTCTGGGCTACTGTAGAGGCAACATGGTTAATAAAATGTCTGGAAAAACTGTTATTAAAATGCCCAAAAACTGACAATAAGATGCTTAAGAAATATTATAAAAATATCAGAAAAAAAATTCTAAATATGTCCAAAAAAGTTGATGAATTGTGCACAGAAATGTATTAAAGTGTCCAAAACATGTTTGAAAAGTGTTAATAAAATGTCCAAAAACATATTATTAAAATGTTTATAAAATGTCTGGAAAATATTATTTAAATGTCAGAAAAAAGTGTTCATGAAATGTCCAAAAATTATTAATAAAATGTCAGAAAAATATCATTAAAATTTCAGAAAAAAATGTTAATAAAATGACCAAAAAATATTTATAAAAGTTATAAAAAAATGCTGATAAAATGTCCAAAAAAAATTATAAAATGTCTGAAAAAAATGTAATTAAAATGCCCCAAAAACTGATAATAAGATGCTTAAGAAATATTATAAAAATATCAGAAAAAACAATTCTAAATATGTCCAAAAAAGTTGATGAATTGTGCAAAAAATTGTATTAAAGTGTCCAAAACATGTTTGAAAAGTGTTAATAAAATGTCCAAAAACATATTATTAAAATGTTTATAAAATGTCTGGAAAATATCATTAAAATTTCAGAAAAAAATGTTCATGAAATGTCCAAAAGTGTGTTTTTTCTGGCGCTCTTGTCACAGAGGGGCTACTAACTATAGTTGCTGACATAAAAAGCATGAATGTCCCTAGTTTGTCTGTTCAGGGCTCCTGTAGAAACATGGCGGGGTAGAAGGGGACCTGTTCCCTATGTAGATATAAATGTCTCATTCTGACGTAAAGAAAACACAGCGTTTCTTATTTCAGCTGATTATACACCAAAGAAAACACACTGATTATATTATATTCCATTTCTGACAGTACGTCCCCCTGAATCCGACACACTGGAGCTTTAAGGTGCTCAGTTACCAGAAAACAACAACCACAGTCTGCTGTTCCCAAATGTTACACACTCTTAACACACACTTGAAGTGCTTTAAAGGATAAAATAACTGACCTGTTTCATTACTGCAGAAATCATCTGTAAATACGTCGACCTGTACAGAGCTTTGTGGAAGTTTCGTCTGAACTGAACTGATGAAAAAGGGGCTGGTGATGATAATATCAGTTTGGTCTGATCGGTCTGAAGTGGATAAATCACATCTCTTAAATTTCTGACATAACTGATTTCACCTGGCTGCCTAAAATCAGCGTCTCGTCTGCATTGGCACAGAAATGTATAGTTTTGTAGCAGAAAGCCAGATGTTTTAAAACGTGCTCTTATTTTAATCATCATATAAAGACGTGTCCGGGATCATTTTGAGGACGGCGTGTCACCTAAATGAATTATCACGTAAACCTCATCAGAGCTCTGTCAGGGTTTATAGCTCCATTCACACCAGTCGTGACTCTTCTCTCTGAAACCAGTCAAACGTCTTCTCTCAGCTTGTCTCCGCTGCGTCTCTGCATGTCGTCTGCATGTTCACTCTCTCCTCTTCCTGCTTCTGTCTCTGACGTCTGCTGCCTTCACTGTCACTGCGTTAAACTCAGCCTCTGAAACACTCTCCAGGACGCCTCACGTCCAGGTTCATATGCAGATGATACCAAATGTCAGTAAGAACAAACAGCAGCTGACGTCTGGTTCTGTGGTGTGGACTGGTTTCAATGGGCAGTAAGTGCTCCCACACCAGCTTCATACTGGAAAAGCACCCAATAATGTGATAATGAAAAATGTAGTGACAACAGGGAACTTGCACTTAACACTTAATGTCATAAAACCCAACGATGTGATGAAATGTCCTCACTGATGTTGTAGTAACAGTTTTACCAGTCATGTGGGCCTGATACCTTTCAGGTGGGTCATTTTTTAAATTGATTCAAAATTAAATAAAGTATGTTAGTGATTGTTATGAAATGAAGTGTTTCCTCAGCTTTGCCTGATTTTACAACATTTCTGCGTTTGAAAGGGTTCAAATAAAATTTGAAATTAAGAAAAAAAATTGACCTTCATACTTCAGTTCTTTAAAAATTAGAAACCTTACCACCTTTCGCTCTACTGCACCCCGACAGATTATGATGGGGTGAGGCGGTCTGACTAAAACAGATTGAAAACCATTGCTTTAACTGTTTTTAACACATTTTAATATTTTATTCTGGATACTTTTTACATTCCTGATGATTTATTCCTGATGAGGCAAAGTGTGTATCACTAAACGTGTTTTATAAATTCACAATAATGTAATAAGGTGTTAAAATGTCAATTATTCTTGGTCAGGTCATCACATACTTGGGTTTTATTACATTTTTAATCAAGTTAGGGGCAAATTTATTACAGGATTGTTTCTACACGTCTGTTTATTTAAACAAAGCCTCCACAGAATGGCTCATTTATTAAGTGTATATATTTAGTCTGCAGTGAGGACATACATGGTGTCCATTACAGAACCAAGGAGATCATTTTTGGATATCTTATATTAAAAATAAAAACACACAGTAAATGAGTCAAACTAATCCGTCATGCCGTACTCACCACTTTCTGTTTAACAACAGCGCTGTTCTTAATCAAACATTAATTCTGGTCAACTTTTTCTTTTTCTTTTAAGATTCTGTCCGTAAACTCGACGTTTCCTGCAGATGTGTCAAATTAAAAGTTTATTGCCTTCGCACAGCTGGTGAAACATCTGCACAGGAAGCGTTGTGTTTCGTTCAGACAGTAAAAACCAAACCGTCAAAGTAGAAACGACTGGAATTAATTATTGAATAAAAACAGTCAGTGAAACTCAGCGCGTCCTGCAGATGTGGAAACACAGAGGAAATGTTGAGTTTGTATTAACAGCAAATTAAAATAGAGACAGGAAACAGGCAGGACTGTGACTGAAATATGCTCAGGTACATTTACCTGTAATTATAATGTATTGGTCATGTTTTGGAGGCTTTGTTGAGGTTGTTTACTTTGTTTACTCTTTAATTTCGACATGTTTCATGAGTTTTAGCTTTCAGTGTGATTTTCCTGTCAGCCACAGACTCAGAACAAAAGCGTCTCATTCTGTCCAAACCGACATCAGACTCCCCCCATCTCCTCCTCTTTTTTTATTCCATTACCCCTCCTCTTCCTCCTCCTCCTCTTCCTCCTCTTCCTCCTCAGCAGTCTCTCAATGACAAGCGTAAAAAGAACCTCTTTTCCCGAAAGTTTCCGTTCTACAAGAGCAAAGAGGCGAGCGAGCAGGAGACCAGCGATGTCGACCGTAAGTATCCCAGCGCGACGTGAGGTTCGGGGGGGGGGCGGGGCGATTGGTCGGGCGACAGGAAGAGAGGTCAGCTGGTGGCGGCGCGCTGCAAATGCGCCGGTTGTCACGGCAACAGGGCCTGGCTAAAATAATGCAACTGATCAGAGACTGCTCCTTTGGTTGATAGTTGCTGAAGTTGGTGAAAACATTTCAGCCGTGAAGGCAGAAAATCTGGTCTGATTTCCCCAAAATCTTCCTCTTCCTCCTCCTCCTTGTTGGAGTCAAAATGGCCGCCCTGCAGCCCTGCCGACCGGCTGCGTTCCCTCTGCTCTCTCTGTCTGTCGCTGTAACTCAGTAACGTGTTGTGTTGTTTTCTCCTCGTCGTTCACTCGGCTCTGCTGACCTCAGGACAACAGTGACGACATGCTATCCAAAGGCCACAGTAAGTGTGATTCCCTCCCACCAACACCCCCCCACCCCCAAACTCCCATCAGCCTCTTGGTCTCCACCAGGATCCTTCTTCACAGTCCAATAAAAACAAATAAATACATGAAAAGGAGGAAAGAAAGAATGAATTAAAAGTGATAATTTCCTTTAAAAAATGTTCTTGGGGGAACGAGCTCCTGATAACTTTGGCGTTCTGTATGTGCACACATGATGTCGGAGGGAGAACTGACTGATCTTAATCTAGAAAGTCTAAATCACTGTTGACTTACACCAGTATTTTTAGTTCTATTTCCTTTTCTCTTTTACCAGTCCTGTAACGTGAGCCCCACCACGCACAGTCTCCATCTCTCTCAGCTCAGCTGTTTCACCAGTAGAGACTGCCCTCTGGTGGCAGGCACTGTGCACTACAATACATCACCTCAATACAGCATCTCCATATCAGTTTAATAGAAAGAGAAACATGAATTTTTGGCAGTTTCGAAATTCATACCTTTGTGATTTCTCAACATCCCGTTACACCAGTACGTTGACTTGACGAAGTTGCTATTATTTTGTAAAATCAGCTCCACATTTAAACTTTTTTTCTTGCTGTAGTTGTTTTTAAAATCTTTCCATACGCTTCAGTGTGTTTCATCTGCAGCTCATCTTAAGTTTTTTTCTTGTGGAATTTAATTGTTTGGCTCCAGAATAAATCATCAAACCAACAGCTGACATCTTCTGTGGTCAATCAGTCCACAAGACAAACCAAAGACAGACTCCTCCAGCAGCTGTACGCCGTCGCCAAAATCAACTGCTGTTTAAGCTTTGAAATGTCGCTGCCGTCTTTACTGCGATGTTCAGTAATATATAGAAATATTTAGACCTTGACACGGCGTCCCAGAACGTCAACAACCAACACACCCAGGATACCTTGGACGTCATATGTGGACGTGGAAAGTCCATGACCAAACATGAACATGTGACGAGGTCACAGTGAGGATGTGTTGTCTCAGAATATTTACCCCAAAAACTAATAAGACTGTGTTTAAACAACTAATATCTGTTTCTGTGACAGAAGCTAGCGTCCATGTGGAGACAGTAACAGACTGAAAGGTTTCATGGTTATATCAGGACGCCTCGTCGTTCATCATCAAACTAAAATGTTAAATTAAATGTTTTGCTGAAGAGGCTGAAGTTGGTTCCTGGTGGACACGTAGCCTACCTTCCCTCCTTCCTTCCTTCCTTCCTTCCTTTCTCCTCCTCCTCGTCCTCTACACCACCGACAGTCGAGGACCGGAGCTCCATCTCTTCACTCAGTCACAACACTCATTCACTCATCTCTCACAGCTCACAGTGTTTACATCTTCTTCTTAAACTTTCTGTACGAGCTCGTCCCCTCAGGATCACAGACCTCAGCTCTCTCAGTGATTCAGTCATTTACAGAGAGCTCTACTGATGGATGAAACTAAAGTCACAGTGTTTCTGCTTTAAACACTGACGGGTGAATTCACAAAAAATGGACTGCAGCCTCTGACAGCGCCGTGAATCACCTGTAGCCTCTGACGGCGCTGATGATTTTACAGTACAAATGTGGCCTGAAAAGAGACAGACAGCACCTTCTGGACGGCACGGGGAAACCATACAAACAGTGAAGTTAAATATAAGAAATAAAATAAGTTCATGTTTATTATTTAATGCAATATTTATGCCTCCATGCCGACGGTAACCGTGGGCATGGAGGCATCATGTTTTCGGGTTGTCTGTTTGTCCCGTTCTCATGAACGCAATATCTCAAGGATGCCTTGAGGCAGTTTCTTAAAATTTGGCACAAACGTTCACGTGGACTCAAGAATGAATTTGGTGAACAAAGGGCAAGGTCACTGTGATCTCATCCATCGCATTCTTGTGAATGTGATGTCTCAAGAGGGCCTTTAATGAATTCCCTCAAATTTGGCACAAATGTCGAGTTGGACTCAACAATGAACTAATTACATTTTGGTGGTTGAAGGTCAAAGGTCAGTGTGACCTCACAAAACGTGACACTAACGCCCACTTCGACTCAAGGATGAACAAATTAGAATTTTGTGGTCGAAAGTCACTGTGACCTTGGGTCTGTCTCATTCTTGCAAACGCAGTGTCTCAAGAAGACCTCGACAGAATTTCTTTATATTCAGCACAAACGTCCACTTGGACTAAAGGATGGACTGATTACAATTTGGTCAGTGTGACCTTGACACTGTCTCATTCTCATAAACTTGATATGTCAGGAAGGCCCTAAGGTCCACTTGGACACAACAATGAACTGACTCAATTTTGGTGATCAAAGGGCAAGGTCATTGTGACCTTGAGCCTGTCTCATTATCATGAAAGCAATGTCTCAAAAAGGCCTGTAAGGAATTTCTTCAAATTTGACACAAACGTCCCATTAGACTGAAGAATGAGCTGATTAAAAATTTGTGGTCAAAGGTCAGTGTGACCTCACAAAACATGTTTTTGGCCATAACTCAAGAAATCATACACTAATTATGACAAAAATTGACACGAATGTCTAATAGGATAAAATAATGAAGTCATGACATTTTATATCCAAAAGGTCAAAGGTCAGCTTAACTGTGACATCATCATGTTTTGACGTCATATCTCAGGAACAGAAGGGGATTTAAAGAGAAACTTGAGGGGTGGGCAGAGTCATACAGCAGCGGGGCGGTAATTCTAGTTCTATTAATCAGATCCAGATCACCTATTTTCTCCTTGTCTCAAGGAGCTATGCAACGTCCGGTTGTAAATTAAATTGCAGAAAATGTTGCCCTTTCAGGGCAATACCGTCTATTGTTGCCTGTACGCTTTGCTGGCCTCACCTGATTTTACCGTCCGCAGTTTCTTTTTTCTTTGTGCAGGTTTGGGAGCTGCAGAAGCCAAACAGTCTTTTTGTGGATTCACCTGTAAATTTCTTCCAAATTAGAGCAGAAATAATGAGCAGATTGTTTCACCGTTACATTTTGACCCAAATCTGTCGGCCTGAGATCTTAAAAACTTAAAAACAAATATGTGTAAAACTTTGTTCTCACAACACTTTTTATTCTTTCTGATATTTACTGAAGTTATTTGGGTTTTTCCATCAGAGTTTCGCTTTGTGTTGAACTGAGTGTTTTGGTTAAATTTGAATGTTTTAGTCCCAAAGTACATCCACAAATATTTATACTCTGCTGAGTAACAACAACATAATTATTCTGTTTTACCCCACATGACATAAAACAAAACTCAGAGGAAGAAATCAGTTTTCAAGTGTTTTTCCTTTTTTCTAGTTTATATTTTAAGGAACATTTAATGATTTTGTTTATCAACTTTTAGTGGAATCATATAACAATGATGTGGTAATGTCATAATATCATTTCATATAACTGTTGTTCAAATTAATGATGGAAAGCAAAATCATCAGTGGAGGGTTTTGTTGTACTTCCAGTTATTCTGTTATCTACCACATTAGGTGTTGTAAAGATGTTATGTGTCATTGTTTCGATTGATGGGTCTGTAAAATTTCATCACAGGTTCCCAGAATCATGTTGATATTTTTTGACGTCTCCTTTGTCTGACAAATG
This sequence comes from Epinephelus moara, assembly GCF_006386435.1. Lineage (NCBI taxonomy): Eukaryota > Metazoa > Chordata > Actinopteri > Perciformes > Serranidae > Epinephelus > Epinephelus moara. Next base: position 1,450,054 of record NC_065526.1, on the reverse strand, counting down.
ATCAAAAAGAAAAAGAATGAAAACCAGAAGATGTTCACGTTTAATTTTAGTGGTTGAAGAGTTAAACAATGAAGTGATGATCAGAAGTGTTTCAGGTTCAGGCGACAGAAGTTTTGCAGCTCTGTTGATGTGATAAAAGTGAAACTGGATTGAACTTTTGCTTGTGAACATTCATCTTTACTGTGATGTCATACTGTATATCAATATTTCACATATCGCAGATGTGATTTTATCCAAATCGTTCAGCACCGTGTTCGTGGACACGCAGCAGGACGTCACGGCTGCTAGATGTGGACAGAATGATGCAGTTTGGGTTTAAAGTCATGGAAAAGTCCTGAAGGTTTATTCTGTGTTTGACATTTGATTTATTCTGTGAATGTCCTGCTGTCGTTGTTGGACTCAAACACGTCGAGTCCTCTGGGTGCAGAGCATCATGGGAAAGCGATGCTCCCCTTCTGACCCGCTGTGTCCTGTGTTTTGTTGTGATTGCAGAACATGTGACCTCTAACGCCAGCGATAGTGAAAGTAGCTACCGTAAGTGTGACACTCTGCCGTCGACGCTGAGAGCTCCGACACTAACTGCTAACTCCCTCTCTGATGTCATTAATGAGCACACATTGCTGATTGGCCAATAACAGCATGACCTCACAACACATACACACAGTTTATGTCCCTGAACGCTGCCTGTCCTCCTGACTGCTGCATGGACTTGAAACCAGCACAGATTTGAGACTCACAAAGGTCCTTCACTGGTCAACGAGTCACTCGTCTTAGTTTGTGTTGGCACTAAACATGTGACCTCGAGACGTCAGTCACTTTGTAACCTCACCGCTTTCAATTTTAACAACTTTTTCTTTGCTAAAGCTCGTTAAAGCCACAGAGACCTTCTTCAAAATACACATTACAGCACAGTTCTCTGATTGTCAGAAACAAACACAGTTTTACACAATGTCAATAAATTTGGTCCAAAATAAATAAATAAATATGCAGAACAGGTTTTTTTTGTCCTTAATTTTTAATTAGCAAAAAATGATTAAAGTTTTGTCAGTTTTGTAAAGGATTAGTTTGTCATTTTTAACCTGGACCGTATTTTCACATGTTGTTGAGGCTCACTGTTCTTAGTTAAAAAGTATCTTAAAGTCAAAGACAGCGGCGGTTAAACAGGCTGCAGTGTAACCACTCTGGGCATGTTCACACCGTCAGTGTGTCTCCACAACAAGAACCAGCAGCAACAGAAGCTGACTGTTGTGTTGCCTCGCGTCACCTGTGTCTCAGCCAAAAAGTTGCACTTGAACGCACTGCAGTGACTCCAGCTGACGGCCAACTACTGCATATGTTCAGCCCCTGGGTGAGAGGAAATAAGTCTCCACAGCAGCAGACGGCGGTCGTCTGTATTCATCATTCAAAAAGGGAAACGGGAAGAACGTCTTGATGCTAGTTAGCCAGTTAGCACACTAACAACACAATCAGAGCATATTTACGGGGCGCCAGTGAACAGTAACACAAACCATCAAGAAACGTTTGTGCTAAAGAGAAAAATGGATAAAGAAAAATAATCTTAACTAATTTAACACGTTTGTTTTGGTCTCACTCCCTCTTTAGCTCTTCGTTTACTTTCCTCACTTCTGTTTTTCTTCTCGTGCGCTGACCTGAACTGACAATTACAGTGATTTCATTCACCGACAGGCTCTGATGAAAAAAAGATTGACAAAGGCCAACAAGACTAGTGCATAAGACGCTCCCTGACGGCCCAAAATTGACAGCCGTCGGCTTGGTGTGACAGGGCCATAGGCGTCTGACATTATGAAAGGATCCCTACAGAGATAGAGCTTTGGGTCAAAGAGTCAGATCCAGAAACAGCCCTGAAATCACCGTCACCAAACCCACCAGACTGCATTTAAATAAACAGTCATGTTAGTGTGTATAGAAGCAGCATGTTGTCACATCTAACTGGTGAATAAGAGTTAATTTAAACCAAAGCAGAGCTGGTGATTGTTGGAACAGTGGAGAGATGAGCCGAGATGGTTTCTGTGAGTTTCATTGTGTTTCTGTCGACTCTGAGTGAAGTGTGTTTAATGATGATAAAATGACTGTTTGTTTAAATGCAGTCTGGTGGGTTTGGTGACGGTGATTTCAGGACTGTTTCTGGATCTGACTCTTTAACACAAAGCTCTATCTCTGTAGGGATCCTTTCATCATGCTGTCAGACACTTAGAGTAACAGTCTGAGCCTGTCAGTGACAAAGACACTTTAGGTGGACAGACACTGACGGTGTGAACACGCCGTCTGCGGCGCTCTCTCTCAACACTGGACCAGTTTAAAAACTCGTGGCTCCCATCAGTCACTCAGACACAAACACGTGAAAATAGGGCCCAGGTTAGAAAATGAGTGAACTTCTCCTTTAACATGTTTTAGACTTCACCTGAAGTTTTCATGCTGTGCCTGCTATCAGTCGAGCAGCAGAGGACTCCTGAGTAAACGGTGGGATGAGTTATAGTGGAGCTGAAGTATAAAGCACCAACACCTCAACATTATATTTCACTGAATGTCATTGATCCTCATCCTATAAATTAGACCTCAACACATTCATATTTTCAGCATGTAGCCGTCAGCGTTGTATTTTCTGTAATCAGGTTGCTGCAGCAGGAATGAAGCCGTGTTCTTATTTATGTGAATTTACAGATAATAAACAGATAAACTGATTTTACACATTAAATGCTGCAGGAATCACAGTGCTCCCTCAGTACAGACAGTAACTAACTGAAGTTAATTGTTCCTGTGATACACCTCATCTCATCCACTTCATCCCTCTTCCTCCTCCTCAGCCTTCATCCCTCGCTCTCATCCCTTCAGTTAACCTCCTGTTGATGCAGCTGGCTGATTCAAACTCTCTTCGTCTTACTAACCGACATCTCTGTGTGTTTGTGTGTGCAGGTGGGCAGGAGGAGTACGTTCTGTCGTATGAACCCGTCACTCAGCAGGAAGGTGAGAAGAGCAGCCGACGTCTGATCAGAGGACGAAACTTTTGTCTCTGCTGATACTTTAAAACTAATTTCAGAGAGGTTTAAGACTCATTCAGAGTTACTGAGGTGTTGGGAGGGGGAGTTTATATTCTGCAGTTAAACTCTTAATAAACCTGGTGGATTTTTAAAGGTCCAGTGTTTCTGATTTAGGGGGAGAAATGGAATATAATCTAATCAGTGTGTTTTCTTTAGTGTTTAATCAGCTGAAAATAACAACATGTGTTTTCGTTACCTTCGAATGAGACGTTTATATCTACACAGGGAGCAGGTCCTCGTCTACAGAGATCACCATGTTGCACCACCATGTTTCTACAGTAGCCCAGAATGGACAAACCAAACACTGACTCTACACAGGGCCATTCATGTTTTCATGTCAGCCACTGTAGTTAGCAGCACCTGTGTGACAAGAGCATCGGAAAAACACATTAACATGTTGACATTTTGTCAGTATTTTTCGTACATTAAATTAACTTTTTTGGGGCATTTTATTCCTTTTTTTTTTTTTTTCACATTTTATCAATATTTTAAGGACATTTTATTAACTGTTTGGGGACATTTTATTCATTTTTTAAATTTTGGGGGGTATTTTATTAATATTTTTTGGACCATTTATTAACATTTTTCTGATACTGACATTTTTTGGACATTTTAATTTTTTTCTCCTAGACATTTTATCAAAAAAAAAAATACATTTCAATATTGTTTGGGCATTGTATTAACTTTTGAGTCGGCATTTTATTAATATTTTTGGGACATTTTATTAACTTTTTGGATGTTTTATCAATATTTTAAGGACATTTTATTTTTTTGTGTGGCTTTTTATTAATACTTTTCAGAAATTATTTAAACTGTTTTGGGGGGCATTTTTTTTTTAAATATTTTATTTAATTTTTGGGACCATTTATTAACATTTTTCTGACATTGACATTTTTTGGACATTTAATTTTTTTTCTTGACATTTTATCAACTTTTTTCTGACATTAACTTTTTTGTTTGGCATTCTTAAGGGTATAATCAGAAAAGGGTTTTTGTGTTTTCCATTACCATAGAATGAGCTGTACAGTATATGTCTAAATCTACGTACATAAATGTTTTCATGTCGGCCATCGTATTTCACAGCCTCTCTGTGACAAGAGTGTCGAAGAAACACAGATTGTTTTGTTTGTTTGTTTGTTTCTTGGTATAAATCAGCTGGTGTGTTTGTTTCTGAGAGGAAGAGACCTGTGGGGATCATTCAGCTCCTGAACACTGAAGGAATTCTGACCATTTCAGCTGGTTGTAATCTGTAATCTGTAATCTGTAATCCTCACTGATAGATAACACTAAATCCTCTTAAATCTGACACACTGGACCTTTAAATGCTGATTTAGATATTTTTCACGCAGGCAAAACACTCTGACATTTCACTAAATTAAATCCTTGATCAGTGATTTTTCAGTGAGATTTCAAACAGCATTATGGTCACTGTGGAGAGAGAGCGTAACAATAACTGGAGGTAAAAGCTTCACCATCAGCTGGTTTAAAGGAAGAGGAGACTGGTAATAAAGAAGAAATATTAAAATCACTTGTGAAATAAAAATTAAAAAAAATAAAAAATTTTAAAAAAAAGTAGAAATTAAAAATAAATGTTGATAATATTTGATAGTGTTTTGGTTTTGCAGAATAAAAGTACTAAATACATTAATAATATTCACAAGCATCTTAAATTGAAATGAATAATGTCCAACGTTAAATCCACAAATATTTACACTGAGCTGAGCGACAACCAGAATCTGCTCTCCTTTATAATTACTCCGTTTTTTACCATGTGACATAAAAACAGTTTTCAGATGCTTTTGTTTTATATTTTCAAGAACATTCATTGTTTTTGTTTAAGTGGAATCACATGATTGTCACGTTATTTCATCATCTCACATTATTCTCTTTGAATTAATGATTTCAAGCAAATTGAAGTCATGGTAAATCACTCTTTGAGGATTTAGTTTTCACAGCTAAATAATGTAATTAAAATACCAAAAAATAATCATTTGCATAAATTAAAAAATGACTAAAAATAGAATAGAAATAACTGAGAAGAAATAATCAGTGTATTTGTTTAAAAACAACAGGTTGCTTGGTGCATAGAGATATTTAAGTAGCTTAAATTAATACTGAAATAAAAAATACAGAAAACATTAAACTGTTAAATAGATAAATTTAATATATACATTTATTTTCAGGGGTTGGGTTGTTTTGGGATAATTCAGCCTCATGACTTCAGTGTTGATAAATTCCAGTGATGTATTTCTCCTCTGAGTCGTCATAATGAATCTGATCAGACTGAATTTATTCTTATTATATTTATTATTATATTCAGATTACAGCTGGGGCACTTGAGGACAGTGAGAGCAGAGACTTTGGTCGAGGAAAAAAGTTCAGCTCACTTCTGAACTTGTGTGTATTTTCTGTAAAAGTTGATGTGTTCAAAAAGCAAACTTGTGTCTCTCCCCATGTCATGTACATCACTTCCTGTTTCCGTCCTCTCTTACAGTGAACTACACCCGTCCTGTCATCATTCTCGGCCCCATGAAGGATCGGATCAACGACGACCTGATCTCCGAGTTCCCAGACAAGTTCGGATCCTGCGTCCCTCGTGAGTCCGTGCGAATATACGGCTCAGTAAAACTCCTGAAAACATGTTGGGCGAAATTATAAAGCTCCTCCTCCTTCTCCTCCTCTTCCTCCTCTCTCAGATA
>NC_065526.1:1439790-1443796 GCF_006386435.1 Epinephelus moara | reverse complement strand
TTTTTAATGACATACTATACTATGACTTTTTTTTTTAAAGATTTTTGACGACATGCTATACTATGACTTTTTTTTAATGATTTTTAATGACATTCTATAGTATGACTTTTATTCATGAAATTTAATGACATACTATACTATGACTTTTTTTTAATGATTTTTAACGACATACTATACTATGACATTTTTTTAATGATTTTTAACAACATGCTATACTATGACTTTTTTTCATAATTTTTAACGACATGCTATACTGTGACATTTTTTTTAATGATTTTTAACAACATGCTATACTATGACATTTTTTTTAATGATTTTTAACAACATGCTATACTGTGACGTTTTTTAAAATAATTTTTAACGACATGCTATACCATGACTTTTTTTCAAGATTTCGGGCGACATGCTATACTATGACGTTTTTTAATGATTTTTGATGACATACTGTACTGAGTTTTTTTTCAATAATTTTTGATGACATGCTATACTGTGACGTTTTTTTCCCCATGAATTCGGACGACATGCTATACTATGACGTATTTTCATTATTTTTGATGACATGCTATGCTCTGACTTTTTTTCATAATTTTGTACGACATAATATAGTTGACATATTTTTAATATTTGATTATAATACACAGGTTTACAACGTAGAATCATGATTATTGTATTTGTAAGACTTATATGTAGATATATTTACATTAAAATTAAATTTAGTATTTGAATGACAGTATAAGATTTTATTTAATGACAGTTCTATTACAGGTTGTACTGACTCAAAAATGAACAATTCATCGTGACACTTTAAATATTTTTTTCATCATACACTGTAGTCTGATTTGGCCTCCTACATATAATCACAACAGTTGTAACTGAGGTGAAACAGACGACATGTTAGTGGAGAATATTTTCATTAGAAAAGAGTTCACTTTGTCCATCAGAGACTTTTATTTTGAAGCTTCATGGAACAAACGACATCATCTTTTCCTGTGCTTGATCTGTCGGGACGCGTCGGTAACACCGTCTTTAACGTCCTCCAGCAGGGAGTCTCGGATCCTCCGGGCCTTCCCGCTCAGGTCTCCCAGTCCTCCCGGGGCCCTGGAGACCTCCTGCCGGATCTGCTGGACCGTCCGGCACCGGAGCGCCCGGCCCGCCGCGTCCTTACCGACCTGCTGCGCTCTCAGAGCGGCCCGGGCGGTGAGCCGCGCCGCGCTGCGGACCGGAAGAGACTCCGACAGTTTCTCCACCACCTGAGCTTTCCTCACCAGCGCGGACAGCAGATACCTGAGCACCATGGTGACGTCACCACGCACCTGCAGGACAACCAGTTAAAGACCAAGCGGACAATACCAGAGCACAGAGGAACACACCGGGCAGCGTGACCGAGTTAACTCACCTGAACAGTCACATACAGTTAGTGTATTTGAAGAGGAAGACACGTGACTTCCGGTGGTGTCTTTCAAAATAAATGTCAAAAACACACAAAAAACAAAAAAAATGTTTAACCTTAAAAACAACAAACATCTTTATTTTAATTAAGGAGTTTTGTAGCCTCAGATAAATACATTCATCCATTGATTTCAAACAACCTTGTGTGGTCTGTGCTTGAGGCGGTTCATGGCTTTCACTGAACTGAAATTACATTCTCATCTGAAACCTATAAATCTACAGTGAATTATATTTTATCTGCAGAGTGGGATAAATACAACTCGTAAATAATGTAGTAAAAATTATTAAATATTTTGAAGATTCAGTAGTTATGTAAGAAGCTAGACGTAAAAGTTTGACCTAAAAGTACTGAAGTAACTTACATTTCATGTCTGAATCTCTCTGATCATCTGAAACATTCGTTTCTATCTGAAATCAAAGTTTAATTCGTTAATTCATTCACTCAAACCTCTTTGACAAGCGACGACTTTATTATTTATTTAATCTGAAGATTATTTTCTTAATAAATAATCACGTGGTCTTCAGTCATCAGAAAATGTCACATTTTTTCCTTTCTTCACTTTCAGTATGACTCCTTCAGATAGAAATATTAGATTTAAAGATAAAGCAGAAATTAAGAAGCTGGAAACCAAATGTTTCCTCCTGAAAAATGACAAACCATTAATTTATGACGAAAACAGTTGCAGATTAATTGTCTGTCAAACGGCTCCTTTAATTGACTAATTGTTTCTACTTACTTTAAAAAAAAAACTTGTTCATATGATTACGTCTTTATTCTTTATGAATCAGCTGACGCTTTAAATTTTCACTTAGTTCTAAATAAAAATGAAAACAGTTTTGACCTGCAACTGACTCTTATCTGCAGATTATTTTATGTTTTTGTCTATAAAACATAAAAAAACAGTGCAAAATATTCTTTTTATTTCACCAGAATTTAAGGTGACGTCTTTAAATATCTCCAACAGTCTAAAACAGAAATTTTTATTTACAGTAAAATCAAACAAAAATTCTGAGACAAACCGGCACCTCTTGAAAAATAACTTCAGTTAATGATCACCAATCAAAACAGTGACAGCTTAAAAAAAAAAAAAGAGTATACTTTTATGTGTAAAGTGCCCGACTGTGTACAAGCTGGTAAACTATTAACTGACAGTTTCCATGGAGACGATATAAATGAGAACACACTCAACTTTCAGGCAGCTTTTATTCTCAACGTGGGACAGCAGACAGGTGTGCGACCTTTGACCCTGATCCTACAGGAGTCTGTTCAGTAGATCAGCAACAGGGAGACGACGTGGAGGAATAAATTAAAACCCAAAAACAACTCGTCAGGTAAAAAACAAAACTCCACTCTAAAAAATAAAACAATAAAATAAAATCAATCAAAAATCAACTTCAGCTTTCCCCAAGGAAAAAAAAAGTTCAAATAAAAACGATAAAAAAAAGTTGGTTAGAAAACTCGAGTGCGTTTTTAGTTTTTGGTTTGTTTCTTCCTCACTGTGCTTCTGTGACAATGAACACACATACACGCATACACGCACACACGCACACACGTGCGCACACACACACACACACACACACACACACACTGTACACTTAACAGATCAAACCTTCAGTATTTACACTCGTATTTATAGATTCTCGCTCTGATCGTTTGCAGGGCTACAGCTTTAAGAGTTTAAGCTCCGCCTCTTGTTGTCCTGGTCGACCAATCAGCAGCTGCTGTTCTTAAACTCTCCGTTCTCAGTGATGGACAGTTTGGTGGGGTTGGTGGGTGACAGGCCGTTGCGGAGGTTGGGCGTGCTGTAGCGCTCCTTCACCTGCGTCAGCGCTGCCATCAGCCGCGAGTTCGCCGCGTCCAGGGAGCCGATCCGCTTCTCCTGATTGGACAGAGATGGAGAGGGGAGGTGGGACAGGAAGTCAGACTGACAGGTATGAAATGAAATCAAGGTGTGTGACGATCTGTCGAGTAAAAACACATCACAGCACCAAGTCTCTTCGAGTTTAAATTCTTCTCGAGGTTTGAAAAAGACAATTTTGATAAGTTAAAAAAGTATCTCCTTAAAAGGATAGTGCACCCAAAAATGAAAATTCAGCCATTATCTACTCACCCATATGCCGAGGGAGGCCCTGGTGAAGTTTTAGAGTCCTCACATCCCTTGTGGAGATCGGCGGGGGGAGCGGCTAGCACACCTAATGACTGACGGCGCCCCAGACTAACGTCCAAGAACACAAAATTGAATCCACAAAGTATCTCCATACTGCTCATCCATAGTGATCCAAGTGTGCTGCAGCCGCGACATAAAAAGTTGTTCTTAGCCTCACTGAAGCCTGCAGCTCTGACTGCTTCTCTGTGCTCCGCGCTCACGTGTGCACGCTTGCGCGAGACCAGCGAAAGCATGAGCTTTTTTTATCCGTGTTTACATCATGTGACACGTGCACCGCAGGGGGAGACAGCAGTAACCACAGAGCTAAAAGATAATTTGCACACAGTTGTAAGCTACTGTCATTACCGTCCGTCCTGCATCTCTCTCTGTCTCTCTCTCTGTCTCTCTCT